>NC_091217.1:28671318-28789106 GCF_040958095.1 Procambarus clarkii | reverse complement strand
ACCACCACCACTCCCAACACCACCACCACTCCCAACACCAACACCAACACCAATCACAACACCACCACCACTCCCAATATCAACACCACTCCCAACACCACCATCACTCCCAACACCACAACCACTCCCAACACCACCACCACTCCCAACACCAACACCACTCCCAACACCTCCACCACTCCCAACAACACCACACCTCCCAACACCACAACCACTCCCAACACCACCACCACTCCAACGCCACCACCACTCCCAACACCACCACAACTCCCAACACCACCACCACTCCCAACACCACCACCACTCCCAACACCACTACCACTCCCAACACCAACACCACTCCCAACACCACCACCACTCCCAACACCAACACCACTCCCAACACTACCACCACTCCCAACACCAACACTCACACCACTCCCAACACCACCACCACTTCCAACACCACTCCCAACACCACCACCACTCCCAACACCAACACCACTCCCAACACCACCACCACTTCCAACACTACTCCCAACACCACCACCACTCCCAACACCAACACCACTCCCAACACCACCACCACCACACCCAACACCACAACCACTCCCAACACCAACACCACTCCCAACACCACAACCACTTCCAACACCACTCCCAAAACCACCACCACTCCCAACACCACCACCACTCTTAACACCAACACCACTCCCAGCACCAACACCACTTTCAACACCACCACCACTCCCAACACCAACACCACTCCCAACACCCCCACCACTCCCAACACCACTCCCAACACAACACTACTCCCAACACCACCACCACTCCCAACACCACCACCACTCCCAACACCACCACCAGTCCCAACACCACGACCACTCCCAACACCACCACCACTCCCAACACCAACACCACTCCCAACACCACCACCACTCCCAACACCACCACCACTCCCAACACCACCACCACTCCCAACACCAACACCAACACCACTCCCAACACCACCACCGCTCCCAACACCACCACAACTCCCAACACCACCACCACTCCGAACGCCACCACCACTCTCAACACCACCACCACCCCCAACACCACCACCACTCCCAACACCAACACCACTCCCAACATCAACACCACTCCCAACACCACCACCACCACCACTCCCAACACCAACACCACTCCCAACACCACCACCACTTCCAACACTACTCCCAACACCACCACCACTCCCAACACCAACACCACTCCCAACACCACCACCACCACACCCAACACCACAACCACTCCCAACACCAACACCACTCCCAACACCACAACCACTTCCAACACCACTCCCAAAACCACCACCACTCCCAACACCACCACCATTCTTAACACCAACACCACTCCCAGCACCAACACCACTTTCAACACCACCACCACTCCCAACACCAACACCACCACCACTCCCAACACCAACACCACTCCCAACACCACCACCACCACACCCAACACCACAACCACTCCCAACACCAACACCACTCCCAACACCACAACCACTTCCAACACCACTCCCAAAACCACCACCACTCCCAACACCACCACCATTCTTAACACCAACACCACTCCCAGCACCAACACCACTTTCAACACCACCACCACTCCCAACACCAACACCATTCCCAACACCACCACCACTCCCAACACCACCACCACTCCCAACACCACCACCACTCCCAACACCAGCACCAACACCACTCCCAACACCACCACCACTCTCAACACCACCACAAATCTCAACACCACCACCACTCCCAACGCCACCACCACTTCCAACACCACCACCACCCCCAACACCACCACCACTCCCAACACCACCACCACTTCCAACACCAACACCACCACCACTCCCAACACCACCACCACTCCCAACACCACCACCACTCCCAACACCAACCCCACTCCTTACACCAACACCAATCACAACACCACCACCACTCCCAATATCAACACCACTCTGAACACCACCATCACTCCCAACACCACAACCACTCCCAACACCACCACCACTCCCAACACCAACACCACTCCCAACACCTCCACCACTCCCAACAACACCACACCTCCCAACACCACAACCACTCCCAACACCACCACCACTCCAACGCCACCACCACTCCCAACACCACCACAACTCCCAACACCACCACCACTCTCAACACCACCACCACTCCCAACACCACTACCACTCCCAACACCAACACCACTCCCAACACCACCACCACTCCCAACACCAACACCACTCCCAACACTACCACCACTCCCAACACCAACACTCACACCACTCCCAACACCACCACCACTTCCAACACCACTCCCAACACCACCACCACTCCCAACACCAACACCACTCCCAACACCACCACCACTTCCAACACTACTCCCAACACCACCACCACTCCCAACACCAACACCACTCCCAACACCACCACCACCACACCCAACACCACAACCACTCCCAACACCAACACCACTCCCAACACCACAACCACTTCCAACACCACTCCCAAAACCACCACCACTCCCAACACCACCACCACTCTTAACACCAACACCACTCCCAGCACCAACACCACTTTCAACACCACCACCACTCCCAACACCAACACCACTCCCAACACCCCCACCACTCCCAACACCACTCCCAACACAACACTACTCCCAACACCACCACCACTCCCAACACCACCACCACTCCCAACACCACCACCACTCCCAACACCACGACCACTCCCAACACCACCACCACTCCCAACACCAACACCACTCCCAACACCACCACCACTCCCAACACCACCACTACTCCCAACACCACCACCACTCCCAACACCAACACCACTCCCAACACCACCACCACTCCCAACACCACCACCACTCCCAACACCACCACCACTCCCAACACCACCACCACTCCCAACACCAACACCACTCCCAACACCACCACCACTCCCAACACCACCACCACTCCCCACACCACCACTACTCCCAACACCAACACCAACACCACTCCCAACACCATAACCACTCCCAACACCAACACCAACACCACTCCCAACACCAACATCACCACCACTCCCAACGCCACCACCACTCCCAACACCACCACCACTCCCCACACCACCACCACTCCCAACACCAACACCACTCCCAACACCACAACCACTCCCAACACCACCACCACTCCCAACACCAACACCACTCCCAACACCACCACCACTTCCAACACCACCACCACTCCCAACACCACCACCACTCCCAACACCAACACCAACACCACTCCCAACACCAACACCAACACCACTCCCAACACCAACACCAACACCACTCCCAACAACACCACCACTCCCAACACCAACACCAACACCACTCCCAACACCACCACCACTCCCAACACCACCACTACTCCCAACACCAACACCAACACCACTCCTAACACCACAACCACTCCCAACACCACTCCCAACACCAACACCACCACCACTCCCAACACCACCACCACTCCCAACACCACCACCACTCCCAACACCACCACCACTCCCAACGCCACCACCACTCCCAACACCACCACCACTCCCTACACCACCACCACTCCCAACACCAACACCACTCCCAACACCACCACCACTCCCGACACCACCACCACTCCCAACACCAACACCAACACCATTCCCAACACCACAACCAATCCCAACACCAACACCACTCCCAACACCAACACCACTCCCAACACCAACACCACTCCCAACACCAACACCACCACCACTCCCAACACCAACACCACCACCACTCCCAACACCAACACCACTCCCAACACCATCACCACTCCCTACACCATTACCACTCCCAACACCACCACCACTCCCAACACCAACGCCACTTCCAACACCACCATCACTCCCAACACCAACTCCAACACCACTCCCAACACCACCACCACTCCCAACACCAACACCAACACCATTCCCAACACCACAACCAATCCCAACACCAACACCACTCCCAACACTAACACCACTCCCAACACCAACACCACTCCCAACACCAACACCACCACCACTCCCAACACCCACACCACCTTCAACACCATCACCACTCCCTACACCACCACTACTCCCAACACCACCACCACTCCCAACACCAACACCATTCCCAACACCTCCATCACTCCCAACACCAACACCAACACCACTCCCAACACCACCACCACTCCCAACGCCACCACCACTCCCAACACCACCACCACTCCCCACACCACCACCACTCCCAACACCAACACCACTCCCAACACCACCACCACTCCCAACACCAACACCACTCCCAACACCAACACCAACACCATTCCCAACACCACAACCAATTCCAACACCAACACCACTCCCAACACCAACACCACTCCCAACACCAACACCACTCCCAACACCAACACCACCACCACTCCCAACACCCACACCACCTTCAACACCATCACCACTCCCTACACCACCACCACTCCCAACACCACCACCACTCCCAACACCAACACCACTCCTAACACCACCATCACTCCCAACACCAACACCAACACCACTCCCAACACCACCACCACTCCCAACACCACAACCACTCCCAACACCAACACCACTCCCAACACCACCATCACTCCCAACACCAACACCAACACCACCATAACTACCAATACCAACACCACTCCCAACACCACCACCACTCCCAACACCACCACCACTCCCAACACCACCACCAGTCCCAACACCACGACCACTCCCAACACCACCACCACTCCCAACACCACCACCACTCCCAAAACCACCACCACTCCCAACACCACCACCACTCCCAACGCCACCACCACTCCCAACACCACCACCACTCCCTACACCACCACCACTCCCAACACCAACACCACTCCCAACACCACCACCACTCCCGACACCACCACCACTCCCAACACCAACACCAACACCATTCCCAACACCACAACCAATCCCAACACCAACACCACTCCCAACACCAACACCACTCCCAACACCAACACCACTCCCAACACTAACACCACTCCCAACACCAACACCACTCCCAACACCAACACCACCACCACTCCCAACACCCACACCACCTTCAACACCATCACCACTCCCTACACCACCACCACTCCCAACACCACCACCACTCCCAACACCAACACCACTCCCAACACCTCCATCACTCCCAACACCAACACCAACACCACTCCCAACACCACCACCACTCCCAACGCCACCACCACTCCCAACACCACCACCACTCCCCACACCACCATCACTCCCAACACCAACACCACTCCCAACACCACCACCACTCCCAACACCACAACCAATCCCAACACCAACACCACTCCCAACACTAACACCACTCCCAACACCAACACCACTCCCAACACCAACACCACCACCACTCCCAACACCCACACCACCTTCAACACCATCACCACTCCCTACACCACCACCACTCCCAACACCACCACCACTCCCAACACCAACACCACTCCCAACACCTCCATCACTCCCAACACCAACACCAACACCACTCCCAACACCACCACCACTCCCAACGCCACCACCACTCCCAACACCACCACCACTCCCAACACCAACACCACTCCTAACACCACCATCACTCCCAACACCAACACCAACACCACTCCCAACACCACCACCACTCCCAACACCACAACCACTCCCAACACCAACACCACTCCCAACACCACCATCACTCCCAACACCAACACCAACACCACCATAACTACCAATACCAACACCACTCCCAACACCACCACCACTCCCAACACCACCACCACTCCCAACACCACCACCAGTCCCAACACCACGACCACTCCCAACACCACCACCACTCCCAACACCACCACCACTCCCAAAACCACCACCACTCCCAACACCACCACCACTCCCAACGCCACCACCACTCCCAACACCACCACCACTCCCTACACCACCACCACTCCCAACACCAACACCACTCCCAACACCACCACCACTCCCTACACCACCACCACTCCCAACACCAACACCAACACCATTCCCAACACCACAACCAATCCCAACACCAACACCACTCCCAACACCAACACCACTCCCAACACCAACACCACTCCCAACACCAACACCACCACCACTCCCAACACCAACACCACTCCCAACACCATCACCACTCCCTACACCATTACCACTCCCAACACCACCACCACTCCCAACACCAACACCACTCCCAACACCACCATCACTCCCAACACCAACACCAACACCACTCCCAACACCACCACCACTCCCAACACCAACACCAACACCATTCCCAACACCACAACCAATCCCAACACCAACACCACTCCCAACACCAACACCACTCCCAACACCAACACCACTCCCAACACCAACACCACCACCACTCCCAACACCCACACCACCTTCAACACCATCACCACTCCCTACACCACCACCACTCCCAACACCACCACCACTCCCAACACCAACACCACTCCCAACACCTCCATCACTCCCAACACCAACACCAACACCACTCCCAACACCACCACCACTCCCAACGCCACCACCACTCCCAACACCACCACCACTCCCCACACCACCATCACTCCCAACACCAACACCACTCCCAACACCACCACCACTCCCAACACCACCACCACTCCCAACACCAACACCAACACCATTCCCAACACCACAACCAATTCCAACACCAACACCACTCCCAACACCAACACCACTCCCAACACCAACACCACCACCACTCCCAACACCCACACCACCTTCAACACCATCACCACTCCCTACACCACCACCACTCCCAACACCACCACCACTCCCAACACCAACACCACTCCTAACACCACCATCACTCCCAACACCAACACCAACACCACTCCCAACACCACCACCACTCCCAACACCACAACCACTCCCAACACCAACACCACTCCCAACACCACCATCACTCCCAACACCACCACCACTCCCAACACCACCACCACTCCCAACACCAACACCACTCCCAACACAACCCCCACTCCCAACACCACCACCACTCCCAACACCACTACCACTCCCAACACCAACACCACTCCCAACACCACCACCACTCCCAACACCAACACCACTCCCAACACCACCATCACTCCCAACACCACCACCACTCCCAACACCACCACCACTCCCAACACCAACACCACTCCCAACACCACCACCACTCCCAACACCAACACCACTCCCAACACCACCATCACTCCCAACACCACCACCACTCCTAACGCCACCTTCACTCCCAACACCACCACCACTCCCAACACCAACACCAACACCACTCCCAACACCAGCACCTGTAGTGTAATGCACGCCTAGACCGCGCGCAGCACCGGAGTGGGTGAGCTCATTAGGTCCCCCTGCTCAGGTGGTGGACAGGTGTCTAGTCGTACAGTGTCCTGGGGGGTTCCCCAATTGTGTGGCGCGTACCGGGCGCGTGACGTCCGGCCGCACGGCACTTGAGAGAGGGTCATGTTGGAGTGGGGGCTGGGGTGGAGGTATGTGGTCATGTAGGGTAAGTATAGATGAGCAGGTAAAGAGTAGAGGACTAGTAGAGGAATAGTAGTAGATCGTAGTAGGTCGATAGATAGATAGATGTGAGTATGTAGGTTATGTAGAGGATGGAGGGTCCCCCCCTACCTGGCAAGGATATGTTGAGGAGGGAGGGGCCCCCTTACCTGGCAAGGATATGTTGAGGAGGGAGGGTCCCCCCTACCTGGCAAGGATATGTTGAGGAGGGAGAGGCCCCCCTACCTGGTGTTACGGTGCCCTCTCCTATTTCTTTCGTTTGCCTGCGTTAAGAGTCATATCAGCTCTCCCTACTGATTCTCTGAGGTTCAGGGAGTCTATTGATATATGTGGCGACCAGACCGGCTGCCAGTTAAGGGAGAAAGTCACATTATAAGTTGTAATTAAGGGGAAATTGGCGCCCTGATAAAAAAATGAAAGAGTATCCACTACTGCAGATATAACGTTTTGGAAGGGACACTAGCCGATCGCGGATTGGCCGACTTAGGTCGCGGGCGACCAATCAGGGCCCGCCATGACGTCACCGAGTGCCCCGGGCGGCGCCAACGTCAGAGTTGACCTGACCGTGAAGGCGAGAGGACGCACCTTGGTCAGCTCTCAAGGATTTGAGGCTCTACAAGCCTTTCTTAGTGGATTAGAGCTGGCTATCACAGCCCATCTTACGTATTGGAGACCCCGCGCTTCTGGGAAGCAAAAAGGCACCAAGTTTATTGAGCAAAAGAGTGCCAAACTTGGAAAATATTCGGCGACGATGCTGGGCGGCGACGCTGGACGTTGAGGGCCTGGAAAAGTGTGGCGGTCAAGCCTAGCTGTGACCGGGTCACATCCACTGAGGGTTTTGGAGGGACGACACCGTTCCTAGGACAAGGAGCAACGCCTTGTGGAAGGGGCGAGTGTGGGTAAATAGTGATTAGCTCAGTGCCCATCGATGAACCAGGATTGGGGTAGCCGAATTTCAGGGATTGGAACGGCGACGACGCGAAGGCTCCACGACACCTGAGGACCCGTGGAACGTTCTTGGATCGTCAAGGATCAACTCAGGAAGCGTGGGAACCTCACACCATCGAGGGACAGGCGTCGTGAGCCAGGAATGTAAGGTAGATCATTTTCCCTCCCATTACCCCTTGTGTGAGTAGGCTAGTTAGGCCACAATATATTCATGTATTACTTGTGATTGTATGTGTGTTCATGTAATTTGCGTCAGTAAATTCACACATTTTATCATTGTGTTTAGGTGTGCCTCCATTTATAATATTTCTCTATGAGCATACACGAAGGTTATCATAGTACCACCTAGGGAACACTACGTTCTCTATAGAAGTTCTCATTGCCTGGAGAGTGGTAAAAGTAGCACAGACTTATATAAAAGTGTACCCTTAGCCATCCGATCATTATCAGTGCCTGAATGGTGGCAACTAGTAACGTAGTGGCTAGAGAGAGGTAAAGCCACACAAACCTTCCTGGAAGAGTACCTTGGGCCGACAGTCAAGCAGCAGATCTATGGGAATAGCAATCTTCTAGCTACAAACAATATATAATACACCCACTGAACTGCATTGCTGGGGTGCAGATATGATAACCCAGCTGGCGACCTTGTTAAGAAGAAGATAGAGAAGACAGGCGGGAAAGGAGTTCCTGCAACCTTTTTGTCTGGCAGGCAAGACTCAGGGAGGTTATGGTTATAAGGTAAGCCTGAGTCTTCCTTCACTCCTCCACGGGTCTAGGCAGGAACTGTTAACAGCAGTTTCCCCGTGTTTGACTGAAGGGCTTCCAGGGTGAATCAGTGGCACCCCCTTTTGTGGTGGAAGCAAAGACCTGTGGAGGTGGGCATTGTTGGTCCTCTCCTGTGTGACCAAGGAGACTCCGGTGAATCCCGGGAGTCGGAGGGGCTGAGTACTCGGCCTTTTGAGTCCCTAGCAGCTGAGTGCTAGCAGAGCCCTGGCCCACCTCCATGTGACAAGAACTGGCGACCTTGCCAGGATTCGAACCCCGGTAGCCAAGAACTGGGAACTTCGCCAGGAAGCGTGGATCAAGCTACAGTGTGGCCCGAATTTCAAGACAAGTGTTGCCAGGGTACTAATACAGTGTGGCCAGTGAATTCAGTGATACTGTTACTCAACCAGCTAAGGGGCTGAAACGGTGAAATTAGTGCCTACTAACTTGTCTATGCTGTCGTGTATGCTCAATGATATAGAGATGGAGGAGGACAAAGTAAAGAAATTTATTGACACAAGGGACGAGAGAGTTTTGGAGGAGTGTACCAAGGCCCAGCTCCAACAAGTGGCAAACCACTTTGGGATCAGGTTGAGGACGACTAAGGTAGCGGAACGAAGGAGCGAATGGTATAGGAAGGGCAATACGAAGAAAGCAGGGAATAGGTACACCCAGGGTAGGCGCCAACCTAACCAGAGGGGCATTGGGCCATCGCAAAAGCCTAGTGTGGAAGAGAGGAAGCTGCTGGATTGAGTACAGGTGACAAGTGCCACTGTGAGGAGACAACGCACTTATGGGAGAAGAGGAACCGAGAAGAGAGAAGATTGGCGAAGAGGAGCTCATGAGAGGAAACATAGAGTACCTGTAGGATGCAGTGGAAGTGCAAGACTATCTCGGAGTGCACGACGCGGTGGAGGCGCTGCATGCACTGAATCTTACAGTGGTAACGAGCCGTTGAAGTACACTCGTAGCCACGGAGAGAGGATTTCTTATAGGTGTTCAGGGAACACCCATCACACCCAGTCCTATGCGAGGTGGAGATATAATGAGGCAAGTGACTGGCAAGGTGGTACGAGCCACGTCACCAACTGGAGGAGTGACACTTCAGGAACGGAGGGAGCAAGAGGAGAAGGTTGCCCTCTTGAGTGCTGCTCTGCCGATATGACTCTTATTTTAAGGGGAGGGGTATGTTACGGTGCCCTCTCCTATTTCTTTCGTTTGCCTGCGTTAAGAGTCATATCAGCTCTCCCTACTGATTCTTTGAGGTTCAGGGAGTCTATTGATATATGTGGCGACCAGACCGGCTGCCAGTTAAGGGAGAAAGTCACATTATAAGTTGTAATTAAGGGGAAATTGGCGCCCTGATAAAAAAATGAAAGAGTATCCACTACTGCAGATATGACGTTTTGGAAGGGACACTAGCCGATCGCGGATTGGCCGACTTAGGTTGCGGGCGACCAATCAGGGCCCGCCATGACGTCACCGAGTGCCCCGGGCAGCGCCAACGTCAGAGTTGACCTGACCGTGAAGGCGAGAGGACGCACCTCGGTCAGCTCTCAAGGATTTGAGGCTCTACAAGCCTTTCTTAGTGGATTAGAGCTGGCTATCGCAGCCCATCTTACGTATTGGAGACCCCGCGCTTCTGGGAAGCAAAAAGGAACAAAGTTTATTGAGCAAAAGAGTGCCAAACTTGGAAAATATTCGGCGACGACGCTAGGCGGCGACGCTGGACGTTTAGGGCCTGGAAAGGTGTGGCGGGCAGGGCTAGCTGTGACCGGGTCACATCCACTGAGGGTTTTGGAGGGACGACACCGTTCCTAGGACAAGGAGCAACGCCTTGTGGAAGGGGCGAGTGTGGGATAATAGTGATTAGCTCAGTGCCCATCGATGAACCAGGATTGGGGTAGCCGAATCTCAGGGATTGGAACGGCGACGACGCGAAGGCTCCATGACACCTGAGGACCTGTGGAACGTTCCTGGATCGACTCAGCAAGCGTGGGAACCTCACACCATCGAGGAACAGGCGTCGTGAGCCAGGAATGTAAGGTAATCATTTTCCCTCCCATTACCCCTTGTGTGAGTAGGCTAGTTAGGCCACAATATTTACTTATGTATGTGGCAATAGGATATTAATACTTTAGTAGTAGAATAGGCTGCAAGGCAGCTTGTGTCCAGGACTGTCAGAGGGGACAGTGTGTATGGATGACAGGACAGTGAAGAAGAGGCCCTCCTGTGAGAGAGTGTGGGACTCCTGTCTTTCTGCCCAGTTGAAGGAGTGTTGGAGGTCGTGGAAGAAGAGGCTGACTATCTCCAGACTTATTATCCTTATTTTCATGTTCATGTATTACTTGTGATTGTATGTGTGTTCATGTAATTTGCGTCAGTAAATTCACACATTTTATCATTGTGTTTAAGTGTGCCTCCATTTATAATATTTCTCTATGAGCATACATGAAGATTATCATAGTACCACCTAGGGAACACTACGTTCTCTATAGAAGCTCTCATTGCCTGGAGAGTGGTAAAAGCAGCACAGATTTATATAAAAGTGTACCCTTAGCCATCCGATCAGTATCTGTGCCTGAATGGTGGCAACTAGTAACGTAGTGGCTAGAGAGAGGTAAAGCCTCACAGACCTTCCTGGGAGAGTACCCTGGGCCGACAGTCAAGCAGCAGATCTATGGGAGTAGCAATCTTCTGGCTACAAACAATATATATTACACCCACTGAACTGCATTGCTGGGGTGCAGATATAATAACCCAGCTGGCGACCTTGTTAAGAAGAAGATAGAGAAGACAGGCGGGAAAGGAGTTCCTGCAACTTTTTTGTCTGGCAGGCAAGACTCAGGGAGGTTATGGTTATAAGGTAAGCCTGAGTCTTCCTTCACTCCTCCACGGGTCTAGGCCGGAACTGTTAACAGCAGTTTCCCCGTGTTTGACTGAAGGGCTTCCAGGGTGAATCAGTGGCACCCTCTTTTGTGGTGGAAGCAAAGACCTGTGGAGGTGGGCATTGTTGGTTCTCTCCTGTGTGACCAAGGAGACTCCGGTGAATCCCGGGAGTCGGAGGGGCTGAGTACTCGGCCTTTTGAGTCCCTAGCAGCTGAGTGCTAGCAGAGCCCCGGCCCACCTCCATGTGACACTGGCAAGGATATTTTGAGGAGGGAGGGCCCCCCTACCTGGCAAGGATATGTTGAGGAGGGAGGGGCCCCTCCTACTTGGGAGGGTAGGAGACCAGGCTCTTAAGATGGGTATGGGGGAGAGAAAGAGGGGAAAGGGGGAGAGGGGATTAGGCGGCGGCTTTGTGTGATAGTGGAGGGAGCCATTATTTTTTCTTAAAGAATGTCTGTTTTATGTAAGGAAAAGAAACGTTTAACTTTCTCACCCAAGTCTGTTTGTGTCGCTGGTGTTCAATAACGGTGATTAGTTAGACGTCAGACAGGGTTGTGTTGGCGTCTCAGCAGCAAATGGGGTGTGTCAATGGCTGGGTCTCTCTCTCTCTCTCTCTCCGCTCACTCCCACACGTAGCTTGCTTGCTTCTGGGACGCTTCTCGAGCGGAGCATACTCAACATCATATAATGTCCACATAGACATGAGGTTCTCACCACATACCAGCAGACCACATAGGAGCATTGTACCTCCATGAGGTCACCGTGTGGACCCTTTGGTGCCCCAGTCCCGTGTGGACCCTCTGGTGTCCCACGCTTGAGTGACCTGTGTTGGCATTAGCTGCTGGGGTCGTATATTGCTTCCTCCTCCCCCCCCCTACCCCCCTCCCATGCAGGTGACTTGCATCATCAAATACTTGACAATTCCACACACTTCACATTTCCTCAGTCCGTGCGTCTGGAGGAAGGCTAAGGGGTGTTCGCTATCCTCTTGAGAGCTTGACATAAGTGTACTGAACTGCAACCCAATTCTCTGCTTCCAGAGTGCAAAGGATATGCGTATCACACCCACCTCATAGATCTGAGGAGTGTCACCACATGACCACGTGGGGTCCCCTCTTCGAAGATTGAGGCCTACCTGTTGTGAATGTCAACATCTGCCTCAACTATAGTCAGTTCTGTCCATCCCCTCCCCCCTCCAACCACATAGCAGGCCACACCACATACCACCATCACCACCAAGGCTGGCAAGTGAGCCATGACCACACCATACAAATTCCAAGCATTGAGGTGTTAGCAAAGTACACATATCATTTCCCCCCTCAAGCCTCGCCTCCAAGGAGGAGTGCATAGTGGACCACATAGGTATGTAGTCCTCCGTGTCGCGCATGCCTGGACGGGAAGTGAACCATCCTGGGCGGCTATCCTCTTTGGAGTTTGACGCTTAACTGGTTAAATGAAGCGTTACCGCACACCTTACCCACGCTCAAGCAGCAACCTGGCCTCTTAAAAAGAACGTCGCTTTTGGCCGTTTGCCCGTATGGCCGAATTTGGATATAATTTGAAATGAAAAAAATTAAAATAAATTTGGGAATTTTTTTTCAACGACAGTAAGTTAAGGGTCCTCTGATAGCTTAGGTGGGCAGGAAATTCTCATAAAGTTTCAAAACGTTATGAAAAACGTTAATGGAAAGTTTCCTTTTCTTAGCTTGCCGAGTAAGCCAGACGACTCAAACAGAAAACGGAACAGTACGTCACTTTTGTGAGTCGATTTCATTTCAAATTACGTCCAAATTTGGCCATAGCGCGCATATGAGCGAAAAGTGACGTTATTTTTAAGAGGACGGGTTGCCAGCAGATCCCCCACCCTCCCTCCTACATCTAGTACTCAAGTCTGTTCACTTTCCCTCCTCCAAGGTTGTGGGGCTTACATGCGTGTCCCAGTATTCATAACAGTTACTCAGGTAAAGTCAGTAGACATATTTACTGAATGTGGGAAACAATTTCTGGAGGTTGCAGGTAGGTGTTTTCCACTACTGAATGAATATATGCAATTTTAGGTCAATCCCAGGAACTTCACCAATACACACATCTGGGGTGGTGGCTTGAGGTGTACTGAGATGGGCGAGGTATTGGGGATGACCTTACCCTTACCCCCATCCAACCCCCCTCCCCCCAGCCCATACCATCAAGCATACTTCACCCTTCCCAGACCGGATGTTTTATGCAAAGCCATTAGTATTATTATTTCTGATCATATGTAGAGTGGTGACCCAGTTCACAAACACACAGAGGCCATCTCATTCCACACATGCTCACCAGAGGACATACCACGCTGGAAGACAGAAGAATTTAGGAAGACGTGATCACTACCTACAAATTCTAATATTTTTTGTTAACTGTGAGATCACAACATATACCTCATGGTCACTTGTTCTGCCTCTCACTATTCAATAAAGACATTTTTTGTATCATTTCTTGACTAAAATAGCACTCCCAAACATCTTTGCACATTTTAATTTTTCATTGACACGTGTACAGCCATCAAAGGAAATCTCACTACTGCATGGATGGCTGGTGTGTTAAATAAACCATCCTTACCTAGCTTGTAATTTTCTTTGAGAAACTTATATGTGGTGATCATATCTCCCGAGTACACACAAATAACCCTCACATCACCCAACTTCTGTTTTCAAATCATAGCTCGCATCTAATTTACTGTTTTTTTTGTTTTGTTTTTGCACAAACTAAGTTTTGAGAATATGCACAAAGTCACCAATTACTATTCGTATCATCAAAGTTATCATAACGCAACGTGATCAACATGGTAACATCATTCTTTGCTCATATATAATTTTTAAGAGTAACGAGTGTCGTAAGGTGGTCTTCAATCTTATTATTATAACAAATCATAATTTTTTGTAATTACTGTGTGCCAGTTTTAGCCCCTGTAACACATTGTAATGTAACGCGAAAATCCTCTCTCTGCAGTCCATAATAACATTTTGAAATGTAAATTATGTCTTAGATCATCCCCATTACATCTCTTACCATATAAATATTGCTATGTGCCAGTCTTAGCCCCTGTAACACATTGTAACCAAACGCGGAAATCATCATGTAACACAATGTAATGTAACGTGGAAAACCTCTTTCTGCTGTCCAAATATACCACAAGACTGCGGGAGCAAGCATTCGAGCGGTGTACCTCTTGTTGTCTGTCTATTGCATGACTGGGTTAATGACCACAATATCTCTCACCATTCCTGCTCCTGCATACCCCCTGCACTTAGTAACGTAATGTGGAAAACAACTTTCTGTCTGAGTATCAAATAACATTATTGAAAATGTGAACCATGTTTAGCCATTACATCCAAACACAAATAAAATATTACCGTATGCCTGTTTAGTTCTTGTAACACATTATATCGTTACGTAACATAACGTGGAAATCATCTTTCTGTCTGAGGACCAAATAACATTTTTGAAAATGTGAAGCTTTGTAGATTTAATTTTAAACATAGGTGCGCCACTAGGCAACGAACTAAGATGGGTGAGTTAGGAAGAAAGACTTTGTGAAATATGCACAGAAGAGTTTGGGGAGACATGATCACTACCAACAAATTCTAATATTTTTTGTTAACTGTGTGATCGCAACATATACCTCATGGTCACTTGTTCTGCCTCTCACTAGTTAATTACCACAATTTTTGTATCATTTCTTGACTAAAATAGCACTCCGAAACATCTTTGCACATTTTAATTTTTCATTTAACATTTTTCATTTTTCATTTTTAAATTTATACTTTAATCTCAATTAGTATTAATCTTTAGTGTTAGGGGTTTTTCTCCCCACACCTTGCCCGAAACGCTGTGAGTATTAGTTACTTTAGGTATTATATGTACTAACTCTATCTATAAATCCAATTATATTTGTAACTCATCTTCTATGAATGTATTTTTACCTGAATAAATATTTTGATTTTGATTTTAGTGTACCCCATAGACATTCCAATGTTACATTGTTTTCTGTTGACGTTCCTACAATCCATTCTCTTTTTTTTCAGAGATTTTTTAAAGCATACACTATTGTATATAATGTTGATTTGGGAAGCACCATTATTATATGTAATAACTATTTATTTATTTATTTATATATACAAGAAGGTACATTGGGATTGTGAGGATACATAGCATTGTGTAAAGTAACTAGTACACGCAGCGTTTCGGGCAGGTCCTTAATCTAACTGAAAATTTTAAGTAGGTAAATAGAAGCAAAATTTATAAATAATATTAATAATAATAATAATTGATTTAGGAAAAGTACATACAAAGTTGCAGAGTTACTGTACAAAGATTCTGTTTGATATAAAGATAGAGGCAGTACATACAATACCTAAAGCAACTAGTACGCAGAGCGTTTCCTGCAACATAAATAAAATGATAACAAGTACAATGAGATGAGAGAGATTTGTATGTATATTAAAGCACATAGGTAGCTCAGATAGATTGCATTGACAGCTTGAATGGTAATTTAACAAAGATTAATAGGCACAATACAGCATATTGCTAGCACATATAAGAAGACAGCAATGATCACAATGGTAAAGTTGACTGGATTAAGTACATAAAGATTGGGAAATTGGGATAACACTAGATACAGAGCAATTTTAAAGCACAGAGTAGGAAACTATGAAGATGAAATTAGGTACTTAATTATAATAATTAAGTAGTAATAATAAACTTGTAAATAAAAATAAACTTAATAAACTAATAGTGTTTATAATAATGATTAATCCCATACCCATCCTGTGGGTGGTAGTGGACCCCAATCCCATCCTGTTGGCGTTAGTGGACCTAATACTCATTTTGTGGGAGGTAGTGGCGCATATACCCATCCTGTGGACGGTAGTGGACCCCCACACCCATCCTGTGGATGACAGTGGTACCCAAAGCCATCCTGTCGGCGGAAGTGGTCCTTCCTGTGGATGATAGTGGTCCCCCAAACCCATTCTGTGGGCGGTAGTGGACCCCATACCTCCCCTGTGGGCGGTACTTGACCTTTTAAGCATATTGTGGGCGGTAATGGACCCATGCCCATCCCGTGGGCGGTACTGGACCCTATACTCATCCTGTATGCGGCAATGGAGGCCATACCCATCCTTTGGACGGTAGTGAACACCACACTTATTATGTGGGCGGTAGTGGGCGCCATACCCATCCTGTGGGCTGTAGTGGACCCACTACGCACTCTGAGGGCAGTAGTGGACCCCATACCCATCCTGTGGGCGGTAAAATGGACGCCAAACACATCCTTTGTGCTGAAGTGGAACATATACCTTTCCAGTGGGCTGTAGTGGACCCCATGCCCATCCTGCATGGGGTAGTGGACGCTATACTCATCCTGTGGGTGGTAGAGGACGATATACCCATCCAGTAGGCGGTAGTGGATCCCCAAACCCATCCTGTGGATGATAGTGGGCCCCAAACCCATCCTATGGGCAGTTGTTGGGCCCAGGCCCATCCTACAAGTGGTATGGACCCCTTACCCACCTAACAGGTGGTAATGGACCCTATACCTATCCTACAGTACCCCAGTAAAATTACAGTATCCCATAAAAGGCTGTTACAAAAGTTGGAGAAACAGGCCAGAGTAATAGGTAAGGTGCTCCAGTGGATAAGGGAGTATCTACGCAACAGGAAACAACGAGTAACTGTGAGGGGAGAGACATCCGGGTGGCGAGATGTCACCAACGGAGTCCCAGAGGGCTCTGTACTTGGACCCATTCTGTTTCTAATATATGTAAATGATCTTCCAGAGGGTATAGACTCATTCCTCTCGATGTTTGGTGATGATGCAAAAACTTGAGAAGAATCAAGACATGAAGATAGACAGAGACTACAGGGTGACCTAGACAAACTGGAGGAATGGTCTAGAAAATGGCTGCTAAAGTTCAACTCGGGAAAGTGAAAATAAATGAAATTAGGCGAAGGGAGCAGAAGGCTGAAAACAAAGTACCATTTGGGAGGTGAAATACTGCAAGAGTCAAATAGAGAAAGATCTGAGGGATGATATCACACCGAACCTGTCCCCAGAAGCCCACATCAAAAGTATATCATCAGCGGCATATGCTACGTTGGCCAACATAGGAATTGCCTTTAGAAACTTGTGTAAGGAATCGGTCAGGACCCTGTATACCACTTATGTCAGACCAATCCTAGAATATGCAGCGCCTGCCTGGAGTCCATATCAAGTTAAACACAAGGCAAAGTTAGAGAAGATTCAGTGGTATGCCACCAGACTTGTCCCAGAACTGAGAGGCATGAGCTACGAGGAAAGGCTGAAGGAGCTGAACCTCACGTCCCTGGAAAACAGAAGAGAACCAGTCTCGGTGGTGTAGTGGTAAAACACTCGCCTTGCGTTCCGCGAGCGCTTTGTGATGGGTTCGTATCCTGGCTGGGGAGGATTTACTGGGCGCAAATTCTTAACTGTAGCTTCTGTTTAACTCAACAGTAAAACGGGTACTTGGTTGTAAAAACGATTCTCCGCTGCGGAGATCGTATTCCAGAGACCTGCCCGAAACGCTACGCGTACTAGTGGCTGTACAAGAATGTAACAACTCTTGTATATATCTATATAGAAATGGGAGACATGATAACCACCTACAAAATTCTCAGGGGAATTGACAGGATGAACAAGGGACAAACTCTTCAGCACGGGTGGGACACGAACAAGGGTACACAGGTGGAAACTTAGTACCTAAATGAGCCGCAGAGACATTAGAAAACATTTTTTCAGTGTAAGAGTAGTTAGTAAATGGAATGCACTAGGAAGTGATGTGGTGGAGGCTGACTCCATACACAGTTTCAAATGTAGATATGATAGAGCCCAGTAGGCTCAGGAATCTGTACACCAGTTGATTGACAGTTGAGAGGCGGGACCAAAGAGACAAAGCTCAACCCCCGCAAACACAAATACGTGAGTACAGTACGTAGTAGACACTATACTATCCTACCACCAAGAACTAACATGCTTAAAAGAAATTAGAACCAGAGACTGCTATGGGGAGTATATCTTCGCCAGCTTCAGAGTCAAGGGTGCCGAGTCTGTCCTGACTGTGGGTGCAGTTTATAGAATTCCTAACACTGATGTGTCCGAATTCAACTCAAACCTTAGAAATCTAATACTTGATAACAGACTGAACAAAAACCACCTAATTATCGCAGGGGACTTTAATATTGACCTCTGCGAGCCTGAACACCCCACTGCTGTTAGCTTCCTCAACTGTATGAGTTCCTGCTTCCTCATACCCTTAATCACTAGACCTACTAGAATCACTGATAGCACTGCCACGACGCTAGATCACATCTGGACAAACATAACCTCTCCGCTTACTTCAGGTATAATCACCGATAGCACTACAGATCATTACCCCACATTTCTCTTAACTAACATTAGCAAACCACCTCTTGAGTCAAGAGTGATACGTTTTAGACTACACAATGAAACTGCTATAGACAATTTTATAACTGCTGCTGATAATGTCAACTGGAAGTCCGAATTAGGTAACATAGTGGACATCAACCTAGCAGTGCAATCTTTTCTTCAAAAAACTCTTAGCCTTTATAATACCCACTGTCCTATGCTTACAAAACAAGTCACAACCAAAAGGCTTAACAATCCCTGGCTTACAAAGGGAATACTTAAATCTATTAATAAAAAACATGACCTTGAGAAGAAGTATAGGTTAGGAATTGTCTCCAAAGAATTCTCAAAGAATTACTCATTATTGCTGTCTAAGATAATTAGACGAGCCAAAACTAAATACTACGAAGATAAATTTATCCAAATAAAGAGCAACATTAAACAAACTTGGAAAACAATTTCTCAAATATTGGGATCAAAGAAGTCTTTAAATAACAAACCGACTCTCCTGTCTAATAACGATGGTCAGCTTTCAGCCTCTGATTCTGCTATTGAGTTCAATAGGTTCTTCTCTTCCATTGGTTCATCCCTTGCAAATGATATTCCATCTTCCAGTACAGACATTAATGACTATCTTTCAGGTAACTATCCACAGTCTCTGTACCTAAAGCCTATTAATTCCACTGACGTCAATGAGATAATCCTTTCCCTTAAAACCAAGTCTGGTGCCCTTGAGGAGATACCAACTTTAATTTACAAAAAAGCCTCCAGATCTTTAGCCCCTGCTATTGCTTTGCTCTTCAACAAGTCACTTGAACTCCAAACCTTCCCAGATATTCTAAAAAAAGCGAGAGTAACGCCTGTCCACAAATGTGGTAATCTCACAGATGTTAACAACTACAGACAAATCTATCCTGCCAAACTTGTCAAAAATTTTTGAAAAACTAATCTATAAGCAGCTTTACTCATATCTAGCCAAACTCAATATACTTAGCCCTTGCCAATATGGCTTCAGACCCAAAAAAAGCACTAACGATGCACTTATTAGTATGCTTAACTCGATTCATACAGCTCTTGATAAAAATGAGTTCCCTGTTGGGTTGTTTGTGGACCTGCGTAAAGCTTTTGATACTGTCAACCACCAAAACCTTCTTCTTAAATTACATCATTATGGAGTCAGAGGACACTCCCTACAATACCTCAAATCCTACCTTACTGACAGGCTCCAATATGTTTCTGTGAATAATACAATTTCTCCCACCCTACCCATCAACATTGGTGTTCCCCAGGGCAGCATACTTGGCCCTCTCCTCTTTCTCATCTACATTAATGACCTTCCAAATGCCTCCCAACACCTCAAACCAATTCTATTTGCTGACGACACAACCTTCAATTACTCCAGTCCTGTTCCCCTTGCTCTAAATGCCACAGTAAATACTGAGCTAAATAAAGTCCATCTGTGGCTAACTGCCAACAAACTCACCCTTAACATTGACAAAACCTTCTATATTCTGTTTGGCAATAAATCCTCTAATCAAATAAATCTCAAAATAAACAATACCCAAATTTGTAACAAATTAGATGGCAAATTCCTTGACATTCTCATTGACCACAAGCTGAATTTCCAGGGACACATTCTAAACATATCAAAAAAAGTTTCAAAAACTGTGGGCATTCTTTCTAAGATCAGATATTATGTACCACGCCCTGCCCTGGTGACTCTCTATTACTCCCTTATCTATCCATATCTCAACTATGGTATTTGTGCTTGGGGCTCTACTACCCAAAATCACTTACGTCCTCTAATTACTCAACACAAAGCTGCTATTAGGACAATATCCAATTCTGGCCCCAGACATCACTCGGTACCCCTACTTAAATCTCTGAATATGTTAGACATTAAGGGCCGGATTCAGGAAGGTACTTACGAAGGTTTTTCCTCTTAGCTAAGAACGAATTCCTTCTTAGCGCCTTCGTGGCGGCTAGGTCCGTATTCAAAGAGCTACCCTAAGTGGAAAAATCTTCGTAAGTTCATTCCGGGATTTAAGTGTGGTTTCGACCACTCGTAGCTTTACGTAAACTGGATATAAGTCATTTTTTCTTTACTACATAACACTGGGATCGATTTATGATATTGGAACATGACCAAAATATTATAGCTGGTGAATCTAGTGGAGAGGAGTCCTTCGTGTTAGTTATATATGCATTCTCTGCTTGAAACTTGAAGTAAATATGTGTTTGATGATAGTAGAATTAGTTTTATAATAGCAAGATATTATACCAGTAGTTATTAAGTAAATAAACACTGGTGAACATGAAATATGAGAGGTGATGAGCCCTGTCTGATGGGATCATTTACTATCACCAAATGCCCCTGTTCACCTAGTAGTAAGGGTGTACCTTAGCTATACATACCCATTTCTAATTTATTTAGTTTGGTTTTATTTTGAAATTAAATCTGGGTGAGACATAAAATAAAAATATGCTGCACAAATGATGTTAGGTAAGGAGAAGGGTAAAAATGTCACAAACTTTATTCATTGAATACTTAAAGCTATAATTATGACTATATACTGTAGATTATTAAAAAAGAGAGAGGGAAGTAGGGGTCCAAAACCTCTTCCTGTTATACAATTTGGGTGTGGAACAAGTAATTATCAAAGGAAGGCACCATGCCGGGAAGGCTATGTAGCAGTAAGGCAGTGAGGTGAGGCAGCTACTTATTTGAGAAATGCTTATTTTATTTACCTTATAAGCTGAGGCAACTTATTTTATTTGAGGAATACTCAGCTGATTCCTCTACATTTAGCATGGAACAAATTTGTGTCCAAGACCTCTTCCTGTTACTCAATTTGGCTGTGTGTAACCAAACTAGAAGTGCTCTACAAATCAAGGGACCCAGAATGTGGAATGACCTCCCGAATCATGTCAAAGGCTGTACCTCTCTCAACCAGTTTAAGAGTTAAACCAAGTACTGCCTAATTAACTCCATGTAACCTAACTTACCTCCTAAATGTCAACCCATGTCTTGCTATTTTTTAAACAACGCTGTTCACCAACATGTGCAATTGCTGAGTTATGCTAAGCTAACCCCCCTTTTTGTATTTTTTATTCCTTCTTTCAACACAATTTATACCTAATCCCGATTACTAAGTTTTAGTCTGTGTTTTTCCCCCCACACCTTGCCCGAAATGCTATGAGTATTAGTGGCTTTAGGTATTGTATGTACTAGCTCTGTCTATAAATCCAACATTATGTTTGTAAATCAACTGTATGTACTTTTCCTGAATAAAATGTATTTATTATTTATTTTTTAATCAGTAAGTATTAAAAGAAGGCACCAAGCTGGGAAGGCTATGTAGCACCATTGTGTGTAACAATAAACCAAATTTTTTTTAACAAATAATGCACCTGTATGGTAAAACAAATCCTGTCAGCTGTAAAAATATTGATGCAGTTATTTAAATGAAAAATATAATGAAAGAAATATTACTGGTTTATTTTTATCCTATCTTTTTGTACTGTACAGTATATCCAAGGAAGTGAAAAATTGAGACATAATGCACAATTTAATGAATGATTAGCATGGATTAGCAGTTCAAAAGAAATATGACTTGTATTACATATCAACATGAGATCTTAATGATCCATGGTCAACATGATTTAATAAGGATAATACAGTACTTTATTTGTAATAATACAAACTATAATTTAAAATCTTTATTACTGATTTTTTTTATTAAGAAGATTAGGTATACACAGCAATGTGCTGCTACCCTATTCTATATGGAATATTACACAGTGTAAATAAAAAACTAGCTATAAGTTTATCTAATACTCCCATCTCACAGGATGGTTAGACATACTGTACATGGAATCAATTTAGAAAATACCAGCCTCAATACAAAAAACAAATCAACTCTGACTAAACAACTCTAAGCAATTTTCACAAGAGGTAAGCACTGAATCATGGAAACATTATATTATAATTACTCTTACCAGTTTCTACAAAACTCCTCTCAAACAATGTATTTTTAAACATGTTTAGGTATACACAGCAATGTGCTGCTTTCCTATTCTGTATAAAGGACCACACAGTGTAGATCAAAAACCAGCTACCAGCTCACCCAACAGCCTCACCTCACAGGATGGCCAGTCATACATGGAATTAGGAGAGAACAAAATACTTAATGCTGATCTATTAGCCTCCACTGGCAAAATCTGGGTGCAGCACAAGAATATCTTCCAATATTCCTGAGTGTATGAAGTAATTACAGAGCTCAAAATACCTCATACCATTTGGTATGAAGTCACTGATAACAGGACAATCACAGATATAGTGTTGGAGAGTATGTTCTCTCAAGTAGGACTGAAAACAGATGTTTTTTTTTCCACCAAGAGGGCTATAAACCCATGGAACCGCCTACCCGCTGAAGCCGTAAATGCCAAATTCCAGCTAAAAAATATCATTAAGACAATTGGCGGGCCCTTTAACAAGCCGCCGGCTTTCTGTCCTCTTCGAGGCCACTAGATAGTTAGTGGCCCTTGGGTAAATTCAGTAAATATATACAATAATTGTCAGCGCATCTTCCGAGCAACAAGGACAGCTACACAGTATCTCTTAGAATTACGTAGGTAAACAACAAATGTAACATATTTGTTTACTACAATGTCGGTGCTGGCTGTAGAAGTTGAAAAAACATTGTTTTACTTCGAAATATACTAATTTTATAAGAAAATTCGACGTAAATAGGCGGCAGTAGAGCTCCGATAAGCCAGCGCTAAATCTTCAATATGAAGAATGTTGCTGCTCTCTGATTGGCCAAACGAAACACAGTAGTGACCTCTATCGGCACGCAGGTGAACCAACAATTTTCTTCCTAAGTATACCTTATTGAATCGCACCTAAGCATCTTCTTAGGGCGCACTTAGGAACCTTCGTAGCAAACCCACTTACGAAGAAATACACAGAGCTTCCTGAATCTAGGTCTAAGTCACTGCACATTCTCTCATGTGTATTATACATATATAAAACGCTAAACTATAATGCCAATCCTGATCTCAAAAGCTTCATAGAAGGTTGTATCAGAACCCATGAGCATCACACCAGAAATAAATACAGTTTTGATATTCCTAGAGTACGACTTAATCAAACTAGAAATGCTCTACAAATCAAGGGGCCCAGAATGTGGAATGACCTTCCCAACCATGTTAAAGACTGTACCTCTCTCAACCAGTTTAAGTTAAAAGCGAAGCTATACCTAATAAATTCCCTGTAACCTACCTTACCCTTCTATTGTCAACCAATGTCTGTTTTTTTCTTTAAAGACCGCTGTTTGTCGACATAATTGTATTTGTGCTGCTTTTTCATCTATGTTTTCATTTCTTGTTTTCATTCTACTCATTATGCTCAATTAGTACTAAGCTTGTCATTTAAGTTTATCATGCCCGAAACGCTTTGCGTAATAGTGGCTTTAGGCATTGTATGTACTAGCTCTACCTATAAGTCAACCAATCCTTGAAAAAATGTATTGTATGTATGTACCTTACCTAAATAAAATTGTATTGTATTGTTTGCAATAGTTTACCCGAGAGACATTCCAATGTAATGCCGTTTTCTGTGAACATTCTTACAATACATTCTTTAAAGATTTTTTTAGCACAAACTAGTGTATATAAATCAAATCAAATCAAATGTTTATTTAGGTAAGGTACATACATACAAGAGATTTATAAAGAGTGATGGATTTATAAATAGGGCTAGTACATACAATGCCTAAAGCCACTATTACGCAAAGCGTTTCGGGCATGAAAAACTTAAATGACTAAAGCTTAATACTAATTGAGCATAAAGTAAAAATGAGTTGAGAACAAAATAAAAAAAAAAGATAAGAAGGGGGGAACATGGCTGAAAAAGCAGCACAAATACAATTCGGTCGACAAACAGCGTCATTTAAAAAAAAAGAGACATTGGTTGACAATAGAGGGGTAAGGTAGGTTACAGGGAATTTATTAGGTATAGCTTCGTTTTTATCTTAAACTGGTTGAGAGAGGTACAGTCTTTAACATGGTTGGGAAGGTCATTCCAAATTCTGGGTCCCTTGATTTGAGGATCATTTCTAGTTTGATTAAGTCGTACTCTTGGAATATCAAAACTGTATTTATTTCCGGTGTGGTGCTCATGGGTTCGATTACAACCTTCTATGAAGCTTTTGAGACCAGGATTGGCATTACAGTTCAGCGTTTTATGTATGTATAATACACATGAGAGATAATGTTGATTGGTGAAGCACTTATTTTATGTAATGAATTATAGTGCTTATTATAATTAACTAAGAACAACTAATATTTCTCATAACAAAACTACGAGCCTTCAATAGGATGTAGCTGATCTGTAATATTCTAAGAGCATGGACAATAGTAGGTCAATTTCACAACCCATGTGGGACCTGAAAACTACAATTTAAAATTGAACCAATCACGACTATTATAATAATAATAATAATAATTTTTATTTAGGTAAGGTACATACATAAAGAGATTTTACAAACTTTGTTGGCTTTATAGATAGAGCTAGTACATACAATGCCTAAAGCCACTATTACGCAAAGCGTTTCGGGCAGATATTCTGCTATCTACGTTGATGGACGGGCACTATGAGACGTAAATTGGTACGTGAGGAAGCGTTTGGGCCTTGAAAAATATGTAACTTGGAATATACGACATATGTACTAATTCATAAGGAAAACATTGACTATAAGCAATAAGTCATATATGTGCTGTCTTGTGCGAGAGCGGGTTGCAGCATACAGGACCCCAGGGTTCACCACACCACCATACATGACCACAAGGTTCACCACACTATACATGACCACAAGGTTCACCACACCAGCATACATGACCACAAGGTTCACCACACCACCATACATGACCACAAGGTTCAACACACCACCATACATGACCACAAGGTTCACCACACCACCATACATGACCACAAGGTTCACCACACCACCATACATGACCACAAGGTTCACCACACCACCATACATGACCACAAGGTTCACCACACCACCATACATGACCACAAGGTTCACCACACCACCATACATGACCACAAGGTTCACCACACTATACATGACCACAAGGTTCACCACACCAGCATACATGACCACAAGGTTCACCACACCAGCATACATGACCACAAGGTTCACCACACCAGCATACAGGACCACAAGGTTCAACACACCACCATACATGACCACAAGATTCACCACAACACCATACATGACCACAAGGTTCACCACAACACCATACATGACCACAAGGTTCACCACACCAGCATACATGACCACAAGGTTCACCACACCAGCATACATGACCTCAAGGTTCACCACACCACCATACATGACCACAATGTTCACCACACCACCATACATGACCACAAGGTTCACCACACCACCATACATGACCACAAGGTTCACCACACCACCATACATGACCACAAGGTTCACCACACCACCATACATGACCACAAGGTTCACCATGCCACCATACATGACCACAAGGTTCACCACACCAGCATACACGACCTTGTGGTCATGTATGCCGGTGTGGTGAACCTTGTATCTGGTACACCATACCACCACTCCTGCCCTCTGCTGTATCTGGTACACCATACCACCACTCCTGCCCTCTGCTGTATCTGGTACACCATACCACCCCTCCTGCCCTCTGCTGTATCTGGTACACCATACCACCCCTCCTGCCCTCTGCTGTATCTGGTACACCATACCACCCCTCCTGCCCTCTGCTGTATCTGGTACACCATACCACCACTCCTGCCCTCTGCTGTATCTGGTACACCATACCACCACTCCTGCCCTCTGCTGTATCTGGTACACCATACCACCCCTCCTGCCCTCTGCTGTATCTGGTACACCATACCACCCCTCCTGCCCACTGCTGTATCTGGTACACCATACCACCCCTCCTGCCCTCTGATGTATCTGGTACACTATACAACGACTCCTGCCCTCTGATGTATTTGGTACACCATACCACCCATCCAGCCCTCTGATGTATCTGGTACACCATACCACCACTCCTGTCTATCACAGAACACATGTATCTTAATTGGTTGATTTTGCTGTGATGAATTTCGAGGGAACTTGACAGACTCTAGGATACTTAGATCTTTTACTAGCCCTTGCTATTTTTCTTGTCAGGTAGGAGTTAGAGGATCCTCCTAGGCTATCTTCTCCATCCAGCATTCCTGCATTAACAACTTCTCTTTTATCAATGTTGAACTTAATAATCCCAAAGGGGGCGAAGGGTTTGCTGACTTGGGATAATAGTTTCCTCAATGTTAGGTTCGTGGTTTCTGGTTCCGCGACTTCATGATCAGATGTCGTTTCCCATTTGACTTGTAATTCCTTCATCTTCTCAGGTACGTTGAAGTCAGGAAATTCTGATTCAATCAATTGATTTCAATTTAAATTATTTGAGGCCCGAGACTGGAGAGGCATATTTACTCACATAACAACTCTCAATTGGCCTTGTGATAAAGGGTTAGCAGTTCATTCTCACTGCTGATTGTTCATTGCAAATTATCTACACACACGGGTTGTTGCTAATTTTAGTTTTATTTGGGCTATTGGACTTCTTCAAGTGCATGTCTAAGGTTGCTTGAAGCAGAAACGGTGAAGAATTAGGTCCAAACAAAACTGAGGCAAATCTGTATGTGATTATTTAACTGTATGGATCACTAGGATCCTTTATCCATAGAAACTTTGTGTAGTTACGGTCCTCTTCTTGAACACCTACCCTAAGGAAGGCTTTATTTGTATTGGCCGTGTATGCATAAGTCCCTATGAGAAACTTTAACAGCATGTCATACAGCCTTTGTGTCATGGTTGGGCCAGTTTGAAGGCAGTCTTTCAATGAGACACTATTCTGCTTCGTGTTAGTACTGCAGTTAAATACTACCCCTACTGGGGTAGTGGTGGAATTTTTCATTACTGCATGGTGCGGCAAATAATGTCCTTCCTTAGAGTCATAATTGGTGACAGCTTTGATAAATTTATTATCAAGTTGTACTTGTATTATGTCATGGTACAATTTCATGTTCTCAGGTTGTCTATTTAAGCACATCACCTGAGACCTTAATTGGTTTTGTGCCTTGAAATGACTTACTGGAAGCTGAGGATGATTCCGCTTCCAAGGTAGCCTAACCCAGCATTGATTGTCCCTGTAGACAACTGAGTCCATGTATTGTTTGTATGTCCAGTCATCATCAGGTCTAGATTGTTCAGGGACGATGCCTAAGGTGGCTAGATCCCATAATTTATGTACCGTACCAATTGGTGATCAGTACCACCAATCCTGCTTATTGTAATATCTGGTAAACCATACCACCACACCTGCCTTAAACAGTATCTGGTACACCATACCACCACTAATGCCTTATGTCGTATCTGGTACACCATACCACCACTAATGCCTTATGCAGTATCTGGTACACCATACCACCACTAATACCTTATGCAGTATCTGGTACACTGTACCACCACTAATACCTTATGCAGTATCTGGTGCACCATACCACCACTAATACCTTATGCAATATCTGCTTCACCATACCTCCACTAATGACTTAAACAGTAATTGGTACACAATATCACCACACCTGCCTTGTGTAGTATCTGTTATACCATATTACTCTAATACCTTATGAAGTATCTGGCTCAGCATATCACCATTATTGCCTTATGCAGTATCTGGTACACCATACCACCAATAATGATTTAAACAGTAATTGGTACACAATATCATGACACTTGCCTTGTGTAGTATCCGGTATACCATACTACTCTAATACCTTATGAAGTATCTGCTTCACCATACCACCACTAGTGCCTTTGCAGTATCTGTCACCCTGTCCTTCTTACAAAGTACGTCTGAATTTGGCTGTTTACCCGAATGACCGAAAATGGACGTAATATGAAAAATGAAAATAAAATTGGGATTTTTTTTCCAAACCAGTAAGTTAAGGGTCCTCTGGTAGGTTAGGAGGGCAATATCACTCAATTTATTTCAATTTAAAATATTTGTGGCCCGTGACTGGAGAGTTTCAGGCCTTGAGGCCACTAAAGTTTCAAAACGTCATGAAAAATAATAATTGAATGTTTCCTTTCCTAACTTTTCCAAGTAAGCTAGAGGACTTAGGACGGTACAGGTACAACAGAAAAGGACAGTACATCACTTTCGTGAGCCGATTTCATTTTAAATTACGTCCATTTTTGTCCATAGCGTGTATACCAGCGAAGAGCGACATTATTTTTAAGAGGACGGGTTGAGATGTAATTACATTCCAACCTTCCTTATTAATGCAGTATCTGGTACACCTTACTACCAATCCTGCTTAATGCCATAGTACACAATACCTCCACTTCGGCCTAATGCAAAATCGGGTACACCATACCACTACTTGTACCTTTTGCAGAATGTAGAGCACATTACCACCACTCCTGCATAATGCAGTATCTAGTAAACAATATCACCATTCCTGCCTTATGAATTATCTGGTACTCCATACCACCACTTAGTGGGCCCAGGCAGAGGTTTAGGACTCTCGCAGGAATATACTGTCTTCACTCAGAATGTTTGGAAATATGCTTATTATATGGGTTGTGTGGGTTAATATAAACAGGAACACGTTGTACTGAACGGGGTGAGAACAGCTTGAACTATGTCATCCCTTTGTGTGTATTTATACCTCAATATACTTATCTCAATTTTCACTACTGCCTTATCCATTATCTGGAACAATATACCACCACTATTGCCTTATGCAGTATCTGGTACACTATACCACCACTATTGCCTTATGCAGTATCTGGTACACCATTTAAACCCATGGAAATTAAAAAATTTCACCAATTTTCTATAACTTTTTACCCAGTCGTCGGTTGAAGTTGAAATTTTAACGCAAATTAGCTCTCCATAAATGATAACCAGTGAATAATATCATAAAGCATAACTTAACACCTTACTCGAAAACTATCCATGCGTACCAAGTCTGAACTACAGAATTATACATGTAATAACAAGATTTCCATGTCCCAGTGAGGAGGCATAAATCTCCTCACCGTTTGACAATGTTGTGACAAGTGCAGAAGACAGGGTCGCCACGCTGACCAAGCAGTCCTATGAAGGAAATTTTTCCTCACACACTCGTCAATCTCGCCCTACATTCGTAATTAACGAATAAGATAAGATAACGAATAAGAGAGGATGCACACTAAAATTGCAACCAAAAAAAAATAACCACACTACTTTTGATAGTGGATGAAATCTGAGCACCAATGGCAAAAATAAAAGAATTTAAACTTTAATTTACCCAAAATATTCAATTTATTAGAATAAACCTCAATGAATAATTATGTCAAATACCAATATTAACACCAGCTTTTGACTGTCTATCCCATTATCCAAATAAAAATTAAAGGATGATTTTCTTGCCACTAAACACAAGTTAAATTATATTTTACCGAAAATAAAATAATTCAGCAATGAATGCTTGAAACTATCCCAATAAACTTGTACTACTAATTTTCTGAGAAGGAATTACACTGAATTTTAAGCTGTAAATAATTTATTTTGAATTTAATAATGTCACCATTTTATTAATAAATAAGACCAGCGGACAATTATAAAAATTTCTTTTAATCATCAAAGTTGTCTTTTATTTAATTTAATACAAATTACAAATGTATTAATTAATCCACTGGCACAATTTGTAAAATCAAAGAAATGCTTTTATCGCTCAGAAAATTATCAGCTGGGAGCGCTATAAAGACTTACCAAACTTCCGTTATTTATTTAATTGGACAATTATTTAAATATTTATAATTTATTTATGTTAACCGCTGGTAATTTATTTAAATACAAATACACTGTTTGCTGGAACACACAACTGTAGAACTCTGTAAGGACTACCGATGTATGACACTGTGGTCCTAAAAAAAATATATGTCTTGTGCTCTTTCTTAATATTCCAAATTATTTTGTTGTCAAAATTATAAAATATATATTCTCGTGTCGCACACTTAGTTGTGAAAATAATTAAAACAATTATTAGTCCCTTGTACACTAGACGGAAGTTACAAGATTAAAAACTGCTACAGGACTGGTGCTGAGTTACAAGCACGCCGTATGAGTGAGTCCCACCAAGTTGCTTAAACACTGAAATTAAATTGTCTTTATCACAATATTTTAAAACTGGGCTCACTTTCCGACACAACACCGGTAATTACTGGTGTCATTTGAAGACGCACAATTTGCCACACACCCCAGGTTTCCACAGATCACTGTAATATATGTTCCACACAGTTCTTTCGTAGCGCACTACAGAAGTGAACCAAAATACAGTCTCACTAACTCTGTAGCCCTTCCAAAAATTTTAAACACCACAAAATTATCTTAAAGAATTTAAAAACAAAACAAAAATTCTTATAACACATTTCCGTAATTTTATATAATATTATCATGAGACTTTGGGAGCAATCTACAGCTACCCTATTGTCCAGAATATACAGTATGTAATCACTACACTGAATTACTTACCTGAGAATTAATTATTAAAAAATAAAGAAAATTATCCTATACATAAAGTAACTTACAACTGAACTGAACTATATAAGGAAAACAGAACTATACTTAACAGGGCACAGATTAATTTTAATGGGGACACTTATTATTTATGGGAATCACTAATTAAAAGGGAATCACTATATTTAAAGGAACGCTATAATTAAAGGGAGTCACTTATTTTTAAAAGGATCACTAGTTATTTAAAAACATCGGCCGTTCCTACTAGAATGCAAAGTTGATCCTAATACTTGGAGACCGCAACCAGCCTAGAATTCCAACAGTACAACACACAACTAGTAATGCACGGCTCTGGACTAGACTTTTTGAACCTACTAGGTACACCTAGTAACCAACCACTACTGTCAATTCACTGCCAAAGATCTGCCTACTTTGTCCTCAGTATACATCAGTGTCCCGCCTACTTCATACCTAGTTTGCACCTTCACGAAATTGCCTGCGATTCTAGCTCTATGGGGCCGCCTGACAACGTCCTCAAAGATACCACGTAGCATCACACAGTTATTCCTGCCCAGACAGCTCAACATAAGAACTGCTGCTGCGAATTATAATGATACGCCTCCACCTCTGAATCGTTTGACGGGAGTCGAGTACTATACTATATTCAACCAACTCAAATCGGAGCCTAAGTGTCAGCTTCACTGTCACCACTAGGTACTTAATCACTACACTTCTACACTCCTCAACACACAACACGAGCGAGTGGAACAGACGTGAGTCGACTGCTGGCTGTCGTGGAGGGTGGACGTGTTCACTGCTCGCTCCGGCAGTTGGTGGTTGTTTGCCAGTTTTGGCCGTTTGGGAGCGTGTGTGTCTCTGCCCGTCTGTGCTGACGTGGAGTTCACGATGGCGGTCCCCCTCCCCCCTGTATTGCGGGCTCAGTCTGTGAGCCTCGAATTTTCCGGCCGGGCTGGGTACCCAGAGATAGCGCTGGTGTGTGAGTTGCTTCATGTCCCTGTGATCAACATTTATGGGATCGAGCTGGTGACGGCACGGCGAGCGATAGCGAAGTTCATGGAGGAATTGGCATATCGAGACTTTCTCCGTCGATACGAGGGGCGGACATTACCCCTGCCGGATGGTGTGGGCACTGTATCACTATCTGATCGGAGTGGTGCCCTCACTTATGTCAGTGTGCATGGGGCTCCATTGGAGTTTCCAAAGGGTCTGCTACGGTGGTACTTCGGCCGGTATGGCACTGTGGTTAGTGTGCGGGTGACCGTGGTGTCTTCGAGTCCCCTTAAGGGTGTGAGGACGAACATTCGCACCCTGGGAATGAGGCTCCGGGAAGATATTCTGTCCTCTGTGCGTCTTATGGGCTACAACGTTCGGGTGTTTTACGTCCGCCAGCCTCGGACGTGTTATCGTTGTGGCCTCTTGGGCCATCAGGCTGCTGACGGTTCTACGCCTGCCGTTGCACCCGTTAACCTCTTCAGTGAGGAGGATTTTCCGCCGCTTCCTGTGGAGGAGGATTCGGTGGATGTGGAAGTCTCTTCAGCCGCGGATGTGCCCCTGTTGCGCCGCCTGGTGCGCCTCCTGTTGTTGTCGCCTGGTGATCGTCCTGCTCCAACTAGTGTCCCTGGGGTTCTTCAGACTGCCTTCTGCTCGCATCCCCCGTCTTCCTGTTCGTCCTCTGCTGCATCTGGCCCTGTCCCTGCACCCTCGCCGTCTGTTCCGGCTGTGCTAGGTTATGGGGTGGATCCGGCGCTTCCTCCTGTGCCTGGCCTGGTGCCCCATGTGGTTGAGGATGCTGCCGTTCTGCGACGTGCATCGGTTCGCCCGGCTTGTGTTGCGCGTGTCTCTGAGTCAGCCTCCGGGTCTGATGATGTGCGGCCAGTGCCTAAGCGTTCACGGCGCTCGTCATCAGCATGGGCTGACGTTGGCGACTTCGACGCGGTGCGGGTGTTTCGTCCTCCACTTCTGATATGGTGTCTGCGGTTCCTGTTTCGGGTGCGTCGCCTGCCTCGGATGGCTCCGGTTCTTCGTGGGGAGTGGTTCCCCCTGCTGAGGTTCACGGTGAGCGGGGTGGCCTGGTGATGGTGTTGAAAAAGGCTGCTCGTTCTGGGGGTCCTGTAGCCCCTTCCTTGGTCCCCGTTTCATCGGCTGCGGTCTCGACGCCTCTTCCGTCTCCGGCCGTCTCTTCAGCGTCTCCTGCGGTCTCGGTGGAGGCGTTACCATCTCGTCGATTGTCCCCTGCTCCTGTGCGTACGGCGACGCGGCCGTCTCGGCAGCCCTCGTACGCTTCAGCGGTGTCGTCTGCTACCTCGAAGGACGTGGTTTGCGCTCCCCAGCCTCGTTATGCAACTTGCGTCGGTGAGCTTAAGGAGTGGCCGTTTCCCCCTGATCTGGAGGTTCCCGAGTTTATGAAGAGCTCACGGCGGCAGGGGGATCGTCCCCCTACCGACAGGGAATATTTGATTTGGGAGGCCTACAAGTGAAGGTATCCTTGGGCTTCGGAGACGTTTGGTCCTGTCTCTGAGAAATGTATTCCTTACTCATGATTCCTTTGTGTATTGTGTGTTGTGGGTTGTTTCCATTTGTGTGCTTGGTTGTGGGGTGCGGGTCGGGTGTGTGTGAGTGGGTGGGGCGGGTTTGTTTCCCGGTTTCTGTGTGCTCCGGTTTGTGGTTGTGGGTTTATTTGTGTGGTTTGTGAGTGTGTGTGTCCGGTTCCTGTGTGGTCCGGGGTTTGATTTGTGTGGATGTAATGTTCTTGTGTTAGGATTTGTGGTTCTATGTTATTATTATTATTATTATTATTGTTATTATTGTTATTATTATTTTCGTTTCGTGTTGGTGCCTCTCCGTGTGTGGTTGCGGTGTTGATAGCCTTGTTCTGTATATTTAATGTTTTGGTGTGTTATTTCTGTATTGTATTCCACTGTTTAACTTATTTGTTGTAATTTGTTTGTAGTTATTGTTGTTTGTTGTATTTGTTTCCTTTTATTGTACTTATAAGCATGCTTGCATGTAAAAAAAAAAAAAAAAATATATTCAACCAACTCAGATCGGAGCCTAAGTGTCAGCTTCACTGTCACCACTAGGTACTTAATCACTACACTTCTACACTCCTCAACACACAACACAACCGAGTGGAACAGACGCGTAAGCCTTCAGTAAGTTTGAACAAATTACTGAATCACAGCTAAACCACCATTGTAACAACTCGTGAAAGTCACCAATGTAACATTTGCCACACAGACTGCTGCTACAAATGAAACGTTTATGACAATCAGGTACTGCTGATGTTGAATAACTATGGTAACACTCACTAATGGTTGCTATAAGTTGGAACCCTTTAGGCTATAATAATTGCATTGATAAAACCCGGAAAGAACTGGCAGAGTTTGCCCTCACAGCGGAAAAGGCTCCACCAGTTATCAGGGGCAAGGGGTAGAAATGACCAAGAAGTTAAAGATATCTTTACAATCCGTTACAGTCTGCATAAAGAATAAGTTACTCTTTTAAAACAAATACATTGCTGCCACCACTACTCCAGGAACTTTACTAATTAGGCTAATTGACTTGGGAGATCAGTCAACTAATTCCGAGTACTTAGGAAAATTTAATCTTTAATAAAGAGGAATATATTTACACATAAGAATGATCAAGATGACAGGTAATGCGCAAAAACAATTCAGGATCAATAATACCTTATCTCCTTCAACAATACCTCACCTCCTTCAACAATACCTCACCTCCTTCAACAATACCTCACCTCCTTCAACAATACCTCACCTCCTTCAACAATACATCATCTCCTTCAACAATACCTCACCTCCTTCAACAATATCTCATCTCCTTCAACAATACCTCACCTCCTTCAACAATACCTCATCTCCCTCAACAACACCTCATCTCCCTCAACAATACCTCATCTCCCTCAGCAATACCTCACCTCCTTCAACAATACCTCATCTCCTTCAACAATACCTCACCTCCTTCAACAATATCTCATCTCCTTCAACAACACCTCATCTCCTTCAACAATACCTCATCTTCTTCACCAATACCTCATCTCCTCCAACAATACCTCATCTCAAGAATACTTCATTACCATAGCATAAGGTTAATTTAGCACAAACACCGGAAATTACCAGTAAATTATGTCATGGGGTCTAGCATATATAACATAACATTGAACAATAAAGATAAATATGGACAATTATATGATGCTGCCGCCATTATAGGAAATGGTGCATATGTGCACAAATAAACTGTCTAACACATAAATTGTCGAACTCTCAAAACTGAATTATTAAATTTATGGAAATAAGGTTTGGAGCTGAATCGAAAAAAATAGATAGTAAAAACTAGCACCTCAAGTACTCACTAATTCTTTATCGTAAGTATAATAATTATCAATCCTATTGTCATAGTTTGATTTATATAATATCCTTTAGGATAATTTGTATACAATTTCCCCCTCCCCGCTCAGCTCGTTGTCGCCGTGTGGGGGCTTGGTGGGCGGCTGCCGGAGTGTGATGCTCCTTGGGACAGTCCTGTCCTTTTCTAGCCTTGTGCTCCTGCTGCCGTCCTCTCCAATTCTGCTGGGCATCTTTTCCTTTCCTTTTCCTTCTGTTTCGTTTTTCTCCCCCCTCTTCTCCTATCTGCTTGCCGTTTCCTGCCGACCTTTTGCTCGTTCTGGTTCTTCCCTTGGACTTCTTCTATTTTGACGCCCGGGTGCTTGAGGAGGCATACTCTTGCACCCGTAGAACTGCAGTACCCGACGTCGAGAGCGAGGGGAACCTTTTATTGTCAATCCCCACTTCGTCACTGAACCCGATCTCGACGGACTGTCGGTTTCTTAAGGTGGCGTTTGTGGGGCGTATACTCACGACGCACCCCTAGGAGGCCCCGACAAGATCGGCGATAGCTTCTTGTTGGGTGTCCTGCCTCTAATTGTGGCTCCATGGTGGGTGTGGGGGCACATTCGTGAGTGAATTCTTCTTTCGTCAAGATGATTACCCCTGCTTCGGCTTCTTCTGGTTTACCTTCTCAGGCTCGTGGGGTGGGCGACCAAGCCCCCGAGTCGGTCCGTATTGGAAGACCGGGCTCTGTAGCCTCCGCTGCATTGGGCCCCGACCTTGCTCCTCCTTTGGCCTCTCTGACTCCTTCCCCTGGCTCCCCTCCCTCCTCTGTGGTTGGGTCGAGCCCCAAGCCCCCAGTGGTGACTACCTCGTCCCCTGGCGCGGCTCCTTCTCTAGTTGTTACTACTGCGCCTTTTAACCCCTCTCTCTCTGGGGGTTCTCACCGCCGTTCTCGTCACGGCCGCCCTCGCTCGATTCCTTCCAGTTCTGCTACCTATCAAGCCTTGTTTGGTCCCGCTTCGTGGGCCAAATATTTTGATCTCCTCCCTCTTGATTCTGCGCCTCCTGACGATTTCTCCCTTCATCGACATCTCATTGATTCCGTGGATGCCTCCATTACTTTTAACCCCACTCGTCTCGGTACGCGTGTCGTTGCTGCTCCTTCTCAGGATGCTGCTTCCCGCTTGGCTGCCTTATCCTGCCTTGGCGAGACCCCCGTTCGGGTCTCGAAGAACGTCCAGTTGAATGCCAGTGTTGGCACTATTTTGCTCCCGCCCCATGTTGCGACCGGTGTTCGGGACCTGCGCGACTGCCACGACGATATTCGACATATCCTCGCTGCCCAGGGCCATTCTATTCTCCAGGTGGACACGTTTACTCGTCCCCCTCGTGGTAGTCGCCGTCAACCCCTCCGGGTTGTGAAGATTACCTTTGATGGTAGGACCCTTCCACCCTCTGTCATTCTTGCTGGTGCCAGGTGCTCTGTCCAGGAGTACATTCCTTCTCCTCGGCTCTGCAACAAGTGCTGGAGGTTTGGGCATGGTGCCCTCCGCTGCTCCGGGACTGTCTCTCTCTGTCCTTTGTGTGGTGGCGACGGTCACTCTAAGTCGGAGTGCGCTTCTCCCCAGGCTCGTTGCCTCAACTGCGGTGAGGCCCATCCTACCTTCTCCCGTGCGTGTGTCCATTACAAGCTTGAGGCAGCCGTCCTCAACTTGAAGCACCGGGAGCGTTTATCTTTTCCTGAGGCGAGGCGCCAGGTTCGCCGGCTCCCGCCTTATGCTAATATCTCTTATGCTCGCGTGTTGCGCTCTTCCTCTCCTCGTCCTTCCCGCCTTCCTCAGACTCACAACCGTTTCCGGGCCTTGGACCCTGATGCGCCCACTGCCCCCTCCTCTGTCCCTTTGGGTTCTCTCCCGAAGGATCCTCCTCCTGGTCCTCTGTCTGGGGTTCCCCTTCCTTCTACCCGGTCTGTCGTGTCTTCTGTGTCTCCTTCCTCGTCCCCCTCCGATCCTCCTTCCCATCCTCTTCCTCCATCTATCGGCTCTCCCCGCCGCCTGTCGGTGCGGGCGGATGTCCATCGCTCTCCTAACGGCCGTCGTGTGTGCTCTCGTTCGGCTTCTCCTGTTGAGACACTGGAATCCGTTGCCCGGTACGTAGTTGCTGGGACACCGGTCTCTTTAAGTCAGAAGCGTAAGCCTGGCTCCTCTCCTTCCTCTTCCCCGGCGGGTAAGAAGGCTTCGCTTTCTTCCTCAGCTCCTCCTTCTGGCTCTGTTGCTCCTTCCACTCCCGTTTCAGTGCTTGCGCCCCCTGTTCCTGCTATGGAGGTTTCTTTGGCCCCTGCTTCCCTTTCGGTTGCTGCTCTTGCTGGGGTGCGCTCCTCTCTTTCTACTCCCCCTCTTCCTGCTGCTGTCCTTGACTGCTCCTCTCCGTTGTCTCCTCATCCTCCTCCTCCTCCTCCTCCTCCTCCTCCGGACCCTGCCCGCCCACCTCTGATCTGTTCTCCCGTTTCCTTCCCTCCGTCTTTGCTCAGTTTACCCATGCCCCCTAACCCTGACTTTGCTGACCCTGATCCCGACCCTGATATTCTTTAACGTGCTCTGTTGGTCTTTCGCCTTTGTTTCTTCCTTGTTCTCTGTTTTTGTCCTTTCTCTTCTCGTCGTTGTCCATTCTTCAATGGAACGTTCGAGGTTATTACGCCAATTTCCTCGAACTCCAACTTCTGGTTTCGCGGTTTTCGCCCCTTTGTGTCTGTCTCCAGGAGCCGATGCTTGGTGCTCGTCCTGGTCGTTTTCGTGGCTATTCCTTTCTCTCCCCCCCCCCAGCCATTGCTGGGGCTTCTAATTCTTCTGCTCTCTTGATTCGGGCTGATGTTCCCTTTGTTCCTTTACTTTTTCCTTCGCCTCTCCATTGTTCTGCTGCTCGTATCTTTGTGGGGAAATGGTACACAGTTTGTTCCATTTATCTCCCCCCGAGTGTCCCGCTCTCTCTTCCTGATTTGAAACACCTCCTAGACTCCTTGCCGGAGCCTGTGCTCCTGCTGGGTGACTTCAATTGTCGTCATTCTCTTTGGGGTGACGTTCTGACGAATACCCGGGGTCGCCTCCTTGAGCCGTTTCTCCTCTCTTCTTCCCTGTCTCTTCTGAATTCTGGTGAGCCCACTCATTTGGACTCTCGAACTCGCACCCTTTCTTGTCTTGATCTTTCTCTCTGCTCTTCTTCTCTTTACTTAGATTTCACATGGCAGGTTCTTGATGACCTCCATGGAAGTGATCATTTCCCCATCCTTGTTTCCTTTTTCTCTTTTCGCCCTTCCCTCTCTTTCCCTAGATGGCAGTTTGCTAAGGCGGACTGGACCCTGTTTTCCCTCAGTGCTACTCTCTCTGACCTCTCCCTTCTGCCCCTCTCTCGCGCTCTCCTCCTTTTTCATGACACTGTCTTCGACGCTGCCCTCCGCTCTATTCCTCGCTCTTCCTCTCGGGGTCCACGGAAGTGCGTTCCCTGGTGGAATGCGGACTGTGCTCGGGCTGTCCGCTGTAAGCGTGCAGCCTGGAAGAAGCACCGCCGTAGGCTGACGACCGATTCTTTTCTTTTCTTTCGGAAAGCGAGTGCGGTGGCCCGTAGGGCCATCCGTACGGCTAAACGTGAATGTTGGGCATCTTATGTCTCGACAATTACGTCCGAAACCCCTCTGGCCCAGATCTGGAAGCGTATCCGCAAGATAGCGGGTAAGTTCGTTCCCGATGTTTCACCGGTCCTTCACCTCCATGATACTCTTGTGGCGGACCCGTTGCAGGTCGCTTCCGAACTGGGTTCCCACTTTTCTTCTGTTAGCTCTGGTCTTCATCTTCCCCAATCTTTCCTTCTTCGTAAACCTGTCCTTGAGTCTCGTCCTTTAGATTTCTGCACTCATCTTCAGCTTCCCTATAATGATCCCTTCTCTCTCTCTGAACTTCGTTCTGCCCTGGCCCTCTGCGGTTCTACGGCGGCGGGCTCCGATGGTATTCATTATGAGATGCTTCGCCATCTCCCTCCGAGCACGTCTCAGTATTTACTGAGTCTGTATAATCGGATCTGGGAGTCGTCGTCAGTCCCTGAGGACTGGCTCGATGCCGTTGTCCTCCCTGTTCGCAAACCAGGGTCTCTGGGTACTTCCCCTAAGGACTTTCGCCCTATTGCTCTCACAAGTTGTGTCTGCAAACTCTTTGAACGTATGGTTAACGTTCGTCTGATGTGGTTCCTGGAACACCATCACCTCCTCTCCCCTTCTCAATTTGGTTTCCGCAAGTGCCGCAGCACGACAGATGTCCTGGTGAACTTGGAGGTCTATATACGTACTGCTTTTGCTGCGAAGACCTCCGTTGTTGCCGTCCTTTTTGACCTAGAAAAGGCTTACGACACCACTTGGCGTTATCATATCCTATCTCAACTTCATTCTTTTGGCCTTCGTGGTCATCTCCCTCTCTTTCTCCGCAGCTTCCTCTCTCGTCGTTCCTTTCGGGTGCGCCTTGGTACCGCTCTCTCTCCCCCTTTTCAGCAATACGAAGGTGTGCCCCAGGGTAGTGTTCTGAGCACTACTCTTTTTCTGGTTGCCCTCAATGGTCTTCTTTCCTCTCTTCCTTCTGGTGTCTTCTCCGCTCTCTATGTCGATGATCTTACCCTTTGTTGTCAGGGTGATGATTCGCCTCTCCTTCAACGCCGGCTTCAACTTGCGATTGATGCCGTGTCGTCTTGGGCCACAGGTCATGGCTTCAAGTTCTCTACTTCTAAGACTTGTGCCATGACTTTTACGCGGAAACGGGTTGTTCTTCGTCCCTCTTTGTCACTTTATGGTCATCCCCTTGAATACAAAGATTCCGCGAAGCTTTTGGGGTTATTCCTTGACACTCGTTTGTCTTGGTCTCCCCATATCTCTTACCTCCGTGTTGAGTGCTCTAAGTCCCTTACCCTCCTTCGGGTCTTGTCCCATACTTCTTGGGGGGCAGATAGGCGCACTCTCCTTGCTTTACATTCCTCTCTCGTCCTGTCTAAGCTCGATTATGGTTGCCCTGCTTACTCGTCTGCTTCTCCTTCTACTCTTCGCCGTCTTGATGCTTTGCACCATACTGGGTTGCGCCTCAGTTCTGGTGCCTTTCGTTCGACTCCCGTCCTTAGCTTGTATGTTGACACTGGCTTCCTGTCTCTCCAGGACCGCCGTGATCGCTACTGTCTTCGGTATCTTGCGCGGTCCTTGCAACATCCTTCCTCTCGTCTCTGTCGTGCTTTAACTTTTACCCCTCCTGCGGTTCCTGTTCCTCTTCACCACCTCCCTCTTTCTGTCCGGTTATCTCGCCTGCAGGATTCTCTTTCCGTTCGTATTTCTGATGTTTCTCCTCGTGTTGTTCCTTCTTTGCCCCCGTGGAGGGTCCCTCTTCCGCGGTTTTGTACATCCTTGACTCGCATCACTAAAGCTTTTACCCCTCCTACAGTTCTAAAACGCCTTTTCCTCGAGCACTTTTCTTCTCACTCCCGCTCCGTTTCTGTCTTCACCGATGGGTCTAAGTCAGCGGACGGTGTTGGCTACTCTGTTGTTTTTCCTGATCGCACTTATATGTGTCGCTTGCCTCCGGAGACTAGCATCTTTACAGCGGAACTTTATGCTATTCTCTATGCTCTTCGTCTCCTGCTTTCTCGTTGTCAGTCTTCCTTTGTGGTTGTTGTTGACTCTCGTAGTGCCCTCATGGCTCTCGGGTGCTTTAATCCAGTTCATCCGGTAGTTGTCGAGATCCAGCATTGGCTGTTTCTCGTTCACAGTAAATTTAAGTCGGTTGAGTTTTGTTGGGTTCCCAGCCATATTGGCGTGTCTTTAAATGAGCGTGCGGATGCTGCCGCTAAGGAAGCTGTCCGCTCTTGTCCCATCTCTCGTAAAGGCATTCCGTATTCCGACTTTTACCCGGTTATCCATTCCTCAGTCCTTACCCGTTGGCAGGCTTCTTGGTTGTCTGTTACTGGTAACAAGCTACGTACTCTTAAATGTTGTGTTTCCTCGTGGCCGTCCTCCTTCCACCGTAACCGGCGGTGGGAAACAGCTCTAGCGAGGTTGCGTATTGGCCATACTCGCTTAACCCATGGTCACTTGATGGAGCGCCGCCCTGCTCCTTATTGTCCTAGTTGCATTGTCCCTCTTACGGTCGTGCATGTCCTTCTTGAATGTCCTGACTTCCAGGACGAGCGTGTGTCTTGCTTTCCGACCGCCCCTCGCGGTCACCTGTCCCTCGATAGAATTCTTGGTGACTCGGATACTTTTGATATCGTTCGCCTTATGCGTTTTTGTTCTCGTATTGGCATCCTTGGTGATATTTAGCGCCCTCTGATTATTTTGCGTATTTGATGGTGCTACATAGCCTTCCCGGTTTGGTGCCTTCTTTTGATAATTACTTACTTACTTGTATACAATTCTCGTTCGACAAAATTTATTACTCACAAAAATCACAATAACGTGATATATCAAATAAACAAATCCTCAAGAGACCTTGATGAGGATTCAAACCTAAGAGCTGAGTGTTCCCAGACGCGCTATAGCCAACTGTACCACGACATGGTAAAAGAATTGCATCTTGGAGTTCTACTGCCCTCTCGAGGATTCCCAGGCTTCCACTGAAGCCTAACCGGAGTTTCACACAATTCCCTCATGCACTCGGGCTCTGTCAAGCCAATAGTTCTACCTCTGACGCATAGGTTCGAACCCTCATCAAGGCCCTTGTGGATTTGTTCAATTGACATATCATGTTATTGTGATTTCTGTGTCAGAGGTAGAACTATTGGGTTGACAGAGCTCGAGTGCATGAGGGAAATGTGTCAAACCCCGGTTAGGCTTCAGTGGAGGCCTTGGTATCCTCGTGAGGGAAGTAGCACTCCAAGTTGCAATTCTGTTACCATGTCGTGGTACAGTTGACTAGCGTGCATCTGAGAACATCCAGCGCAAAGGTTCGAACCCTCTTCAAGGCTCCAGTGGTTTTGTTCACTATATTATTAACAATATTGGTTTGATAAGGGACAGTCCACCTTGTGCCACAGGAGAGAGCGGTCACACTGGGCCTTCCTTCCACGTGGATCTACTACAAAATGGGAAGTGTTGGCTCTAAGGAGTCAACAACCGAGCAGTGATATACACCATCTTGTTTCTGGAAGTTTTCACTAAGGTATTAAAATGGTGAGCAGTGTATTTGACCAGATATCCGTACAAACCACGATTTTTTTAATCGGTTCCTCAGGCAGTGAAAAACACACCGGCTCCCCTTACCTCATGCCCGACCACAAGCCTACAAGTACGACGGGCTTCAGAAATTTAGTCCCTATTGCCCCCTTCCCTAAAGCTGTTTTCCTGTGCAGTTTGTATTAATGAAGCTAACGGACTACTAACCCCACTATATTGACGCCTCTGTGTTTTGGTAATATTGGTACTACCAGTGATACACATTTGCCACGAAAACCAGCTTGAACGGTGACATTTTAAAAACAGTGCTTACCTATCAGTGAGTGTGGGGAGGAGGGCCTCGCTCTGTACCCCGCTGGTTCCATTTCGTATGTGTTCTAACAGTTCAACTGACAATGACAATGCCAACACAATGTTTTTTTTGTTATCAGCAGAAGCTTTAGTCCCATCATAGGATTAATTTCAAATATTTTGTCTCGAATGCTAAGTATATTTAATTCTTTCCGCATGTTGAGAACTTTAGTAGTTATAGGACAGCCAAGTATAATTATGAGTGCTTCATTTTGCATTTTTTCCAGTCTATCAATACTTTTGCCATTTTGCAGGACCAAAGCTGGTGCATGATAGTCTATCAGAGACCTTATATATGCTAAATACATCATTTTTGCTATTCTAATATTACAGTCTGAATGGATTCAAAGAACAGCCACTCATATTAAAATGATGGGACTGCACGATGTATATACAGATGAAAGAGAACAGCACTTCCTTCTTCCTTCCACCTTGGCAGATAGTACCTTTTTGACATCCTGACCTCTGCATATCCCACTAAGAAATTAATCACAAGTAATGCTCAGCTCAGGCTCCTCATGCTCAGCTTGCTGCTAAATTAAGCACCATAGAACACATTCACAATATACAAGCTAAAATTAACATAGCACAGACCATATACACTGATGGATCACTCAATACAGCTACAGGGAGGGCAGGAAGTGCTGTTATTGCTCATCAGCCCGATGGCAGCACAATTCGAAGGAATATCCGAATTAGTAACTGGACATCCACAATGCAAGCCGAGTTGGTAGCAATACTGGTAGCACTCGAAATTATTGACAACACTGAAGTAGACAGCTTAATTATTTCCGATTCCCTTTCCTCACTACGAGCAATAAACAGTTTGCAATCAAATAATAACGTGCTTGTCTTGGAAGCTAGACGTAGATATATAAGAATATTTAGCAAGATGGTAAATATAAAAATGTTGTGGATTCCTTCTCACTTTGGCCTGCAGGAACATGACAAAGTTGACGCCCTTGCTAAGGCTGCAGTAAATAAAGACAGTATTGAACGGAGTCTTGAGTTATCAAATAGGCCCCTTAAAAGTGTCATTAGACAAGAACTCTCGGATGGATCTGAAGAAAGTAGAACTGTGCAAACTGGAACTAGCAGGTAAATTGTTCATCACAATGAAATGTGTGAAGTAAAACATGTGTATTGGTCAAGTAACAAAGTCAGTAGACTAACAGATGTTGTCACAGCTCGTATAAGACTTGGCTACAAGTATCTCTGGCAGTTCGGCTTGTATAGGGATCTAGATGAAGTAAAGTGTAAAGTGTGTGGACAAAGACAGGGACACACACTCGAACACTATATCTTGGATTGTAGTAAGGTTGAGCCATTTAGAGATAAATCTAAGCTCACTCTGTATGATATGGCAACCTATCTTATTACCATAGATAAATTACCTGAAATCCTTGCACTGTATCCATATTTCGCTTCCAGTAGATAAACGACATATGAGATGAAGACACAAGTAGTGTATTATTGTGAAGACTAATAATAAACAGAAGCTACCCTATGACTCTCCATTGGTCAAACTATTATGTATTAGCGATAAGACCTACCATTAATGTATAATGACTTACTGTAAATGTATAGCTCTTGAAATAGCATTTTCTCTGTAACTAGCTGACATTGTAACTATAAGGTGTGAAGGATAGATGAAACTGTTTATGTAATAATATAAAATGAGGTCTGATAAAGACCTTTTGTGCCCTCTGTAATGCTTTTTGCGCTACCGCTCACAGGATGGGTATGGGGTGCACAATAAACTAGCCGCCTCCGGCGGCAACAATCAAAATCTGTTCCCCGCCTTCTAGTTGTGCCTCCTCATGGTGTTTGAATTACAAATTTTGTTTCTGCATTATAATTAGCACCTGTTGTTGCTCTGGGTCTGGGCCATAGTCTGAGATGCTACTCTATGGTAAAAGCTGACGTGTCTTGTCGCTTCATGCTGTGATTCTTGTAATCATGGCTACTACTCCCCTGCCTGCTGGGGACATCCACAGTGATCCGGTTGCCATTCTTCAAAATTCTCCAGACGAATATGCGTCCACTTCAGCCCCCACCCCGTATGAAGTTGAAGTACAGTATGAACAAGCACTCTATCCCATTACATCCCAAAATGAGGAGGACGTCAGCTCAAGTGATGAAGAAGAATCAAACTGCTTTTGTTATCCACAAAAGCAGGAATACCTTACGCAAAGAGAGAAAGACCATGAAAGCCAACACTGCTGTCAAGATGACCAATGCCACCCCCACATAGGGTGGAACACGACCTCCTCTACCACCAGAATCATGGTCCTCACCATACCAGGTCCACACCACCAGCATCATGGTCCTCACCATACCAGGTCCACACCACCAGCATCATGATCCTCACCATACCTGGTCTACACAATTTGCATCATGGTCCTCACCATACCAGGTCCACACTACCAGCATCATGGTCCTCACCATACCAGGTCCACACCACCAGCATCATGGTCCTCACCATACCAGGTCCACACCACCATGGTCCTCACCATACCAGGTCCACACCACCAGCATCATGATCCTCACCATACCAGGTCCACACTACCAGCATCATGGTCCTCACCATACCAGGTCCACACCACCAGCATCATGATCCTCACCATACCAGGTCCACACTACCAGCATCATGGTCCTCACCATACCAGGTCCACACTACCAGCATCATGGTCCTCACCATACCAGGTCCACACCACCACCAGCATCATGGTCCTCACCATACCAGGTCCACACCACCAGCATCATGATCCTCACCATACCAGGTCCAAACTACCAGCATCATGGTCCTCACCATACCAGGTCCACACCACCAGCATCATGGTCCTCACCATACCAGGTCCACACCACCACCAGCATCATGGTCCTCACCATACCAGGTCCACACCACCAGCATCATGATCCTCACCATACCAGGTCCACACTACCAGCATCATGGTCCTCACCATACCAGGTCCACACCACCCGCATCATGGTCCTCACCATACCAGGTCCACACCACCATGGTCCTCACCATACCAGGTCCACACCACCAGCATCATGGTCCTCACCATACCTGGTCTACACCATTTGCATCATGGTCCTCACCATACCAGGTCCACACCACCACCAGCATCATGGTCCTCACCATACCAGGTCCACACCACCAGCATCATGGTCCTCACCATACCTGGTCTACACCATTTGCATCATGGTCCTCACCATACCAGGTCCACACCACCAGCATCATGATCCTCACCATACCAGGTCCACACTACCAGCATCATGGTCCTCACCATACCAGGTCCACACAACCAGCATCATGATCCTCACCATACCAGGTCCACACTACCAGCATCATGGTCCTCACCATACCAGGTCCACACCACCAGCAACAAGGTCATCACCATAACAGGTCCACACCACCACCAACATTACGGTCCTCATCATACCAGGTCCACACCACCACCAGCATCATGGTCCTCACCATACCAGGTCCACACCAATAGCATCACGGTCCTCACCATACCTGGTCCACACCACCAGCATCGCAGTCCTCGCCATAACAGGTTCACACGCAACAATCACAAAACGTTTCTGCAACCTCCACTAATGTCCACTAATGAAGGGGTGTGGGAAAGAAATGTTTCAAGTATGGGTCAACAGTCGTATGAGAAACCTTTATTCCAAGAATGTCAAAAATATTTCTTTATGAAATTTGGCAAGTGCTATCTTTTCTAACATTAGTTTCTCCTTTATATGTTACAAAAATCATTTTTTAAAGTTTAAACATCAAATTCAAGTACATTACAAATATAAATATTGAATGTTGTTTCATAGCTGTAGGAAACAATCTTAACATATTTAGTTACTCGAAGATATATTAGATTATTATTTGCAGGCGATGAGTCACAATGACGTGGCTAAAGTATGTTGACCAGACCACACATTAGAAGGTGAAGGGCCGACGACGTCACAATCGACTTGATAATGGTCTAGGACGGACCGAAACGTCGTTGTCCCTTCACCTTCTAGTGTGTGGTCTTGTCAACATAGATTATTATTTCTTTTGATGTAGATTATATTGGCTTATATATCACGATTTGTTCCCTTTATATATTAAAACTTTTTTTCAAATTCATTTATTAATTTATATGTCATTTTGCAACATACGTTAAAATTAATTATAAATGTTGTGTCTGAGTTGAATAAAAGGTGTACAAAATATTTACTTTGGTATACAAAACATTTATAAAAAAAAATAATAACACTATTTGCTAATTTATATATTTAATTTAATCTATAAATAAAAATGTAAATGTTCGTTTGTTCAAAATCGCTAATCTCCGAAAGTTCTTCACCGATTGATTTGAAATTTTCACACAATGTTCCATTCGCATCAGTGCGGGTTTTTATATACATATTATGTTAATGTCACGTATGTGACAGAAAAAACATGCCTTTTTTGAAAAGCTGTGTTTTTCATGTGAGAGAAATATTTAAAACCTCTTTACCGATTGCTTTGAAATTTTGACACAACGCTGCATTTGAATAGGCACATGTTTTTATATAACTATTTACATGCCTCACCTGTAACGGAAAAAAAAACGTTTTTTTTTTTTATAAACAGCACCATCTGTTGGACGTAAGAGCAACACACGCTGATATCTCCCAAAATTCTTCACTGATTGCTTTGAAATTCTGACACAACGTTCCATTCGAATTTGCGCGTGTTTGTATATGCCTACTATATAGATGCCACACTTGTGACAGGTAAAAACATAATTTAAAGAAAGAACAGCGCCATCTTGTTGAACGTAAGAGCAACACACACACGCTATGCTAAATATGCTATGATTTCCTCTTCAATGTTTCCAATTGCATTAATACATTGAATTTTCAAATATTTCGATTTATTTTCATTTTGATTGAATTATTTTGTGTGACATTGTGTTGGATTTGAGCTGTATTGTTTACCACATCGTTCATTTCATAAGTATAAGTATAGATGCCACCCTTGTAAAAGGTAAAAACATTATTCTTTTTTTAGGAACAGCGCCATCTGTTGCACGTAAGAGCCATACACACTATAATAAATATGTTACGATTCCATTTCAATCTTGCCGATTGCATTGACAAACTAAATTCTCACATATTTCGACTTATTTTCATTTTGATTGAATTATTTTGTGATATTGCGTTGGAATTTAGCTCTAATTGTTTACCATACCGTTCATTTCGAGAGTATAAGTATAGATGCCACACACCTGTGACAGTAAAAACATGCATTTTTGAAAAACAGTGCCATCTTTTGCACATAAGAACAACTCACACTATGCTATATATGTTACGATTACATTTCATTGTTTCCAATTTCATTGATAAATTTAATTTTCATAGATTTCAAATTATTTTCATTTTGATTTAATTATTTTGTGACACTGCATTGGAATTGAGCTTTGTTGTTTACCATATCATTCATTTCGTGAGAATAGTATATTTTTTTATTTCTCCATTGTTTTTTATTTCATTTCTACATTGTTTTTCTTATATTTCCTCGATAGGAACATCAGATCATTTGATGTTCCCAATTTTCTGATGGGAACATGAGATCATTTGGGAATGCATTGGACGAGGGAGTGGAGAATGGTGGGGAGGACGAGGGAATGGGGAAATAGGGAATGGATATAAGGACTAAGAGACAGGACAGTGAGGAATGGTTGGGAGGACGAGGGGAAGGGGGAGGGGGAATGGTGGGGAGGACTGGGAGACAAGAAAGAGGTTGCTGTGGGTCAGCAACGTACATGCATTGCTGAGCCACAGCAATGCATGGCCGGGTACAGCTAGTCTATATAAATAAAAATGGAAATGTTCGTTTGTTCAAAATCGCTAATCTCCGAAAGTTCTTAACCGATTGCTTTGAAATTTTCACACAACGTTCCATATGCATCCAGCCAGGTTTTTATATACATACTATATAAATGTCACGTCTGTAACGGTAAAAAAACCATGCTTTTTCTGAGAAAAATGTGTTTTTTCATGTCTTTTTCATGTGAGAGAAATCTTCAAAACCTCTTTACCGATTGCTTTGAAATTTTGACAACGTTGCATTCGAATAGGCGCGGCTCTTTCTATATCTACTATATACATGCCTCACCTGTGTCAGGAAAAAACGTGTTTTTTTTTTAAACAGCCCCATCTGATGGGCGTAAGGGCTACACACGCTGTTATCTCTTTTCTTCACTAATTGAAAGTTCTTGAAAGTTCTTCACTAATTGCTTTGACATTTTGACACAACGTTGCATTCGAATAGGTGCGTCTTTTTATATACCTACTATATAAATGCTACCCCTGTGACAGGTAAAAACATTCGTTTTTTAAAAACAGGGCCATCTGTTGAACATAATGGCAACATGCACGTTATACCAAATATGTCACGAATTCCATTTCAATGTTTCAGATTGCATTGTTAATTATATTTCCTTAGATTTGGATATATATTTTTTTTAAGGAATTATTTTGTGTGACATTGTGTTGGAATTGAGCTGTGTTGTTTACCATACCGTTCATTTTGTAGGTATAAGTTTAGATGCCACACCTGTGACAGGTAAAATTATGTTTTTTCTTGAAAAACCACGCCAACTGTTGCATAAAAGAGTAATACACATGCTATACTAGCTATGTTACAATTCCGTTTCAATGTTTGTGTTTGTGCATAATCGCTAATCTCCGAAAGTTCTTCACCGAGTGCTTAGAAATTTTCACACAACGTTCCATTCGCATCCGGTCAGATTTTTATATACATACTATATAGATGTTACGTCTGTGACGGTAAAAAAAAACATGCTTTTTCTGAAAAACTGTGTTTTTCATGTGAAGGAAATCTTCGAAACCTCTTTACCGATTGCTTTGACATTTATGACACAACTTTGCATTCGAATTGGTGAGTTTTTTTTATATACCTACTATATACATGCCTCATCAGCGACAGGAAAAAAAACATGCTGTGTTTTAAAAACAGCGCCATCTGTTGGATGTAAGAGCAACACACATGCTATACTATATATTACAATTCCATTTCAATGTTTCTGATTGCATAGATAAATTGAATTTTCATATATTTTGATTTATTTTCATTTTGATTTAATTATTTTGTGTGAATTGCGTTGGAATTAAGTGTGTTGTTTACCATACCGTTCATTTCGTGAGTATAGTTTATTTTTTTATTTTTTCATATTTTCATTTTATTTTTTAATTGTTTTTATTATATTTCAGTGATGGGAACATCACATCACTTGATGTTCCCAATTTTCTGATGGAAACATTAGACCATTTGGGAAGGCATCGGACGAGGGAGTGGGGAATAGCGAGGATGACGAGAAGCCGGAAGTGAGAGATAGTGGGAAGAAGAGAGGGGGTAATGGTGGGGAAGGACGGGGGACAGGGGAGTTTGGGATGGTGGGGATGAGGGGATGGGTTAATGGAGAATGGTGGGGAGGACAATGGGACAGGGGAGTGGGGAATGGTGGGAAGGAAGAGGTGATGATGGAGTGGGGAATGGTCGGGAGGACAAGGGGACCGTGGAGTTGGGAATGGTTTGAAGGCCGAGGAGACGGGTGGGGGGGGGGGGGAATGGTGGGGAGGACTGGGGGACAGGGAAGGTTGGTGTGCCACAGCAACGCGTGGCCGGGTACTGCTAGTAATAATATATAAGCACCAATGGGTGAGTACAACTACATGATTGCAACTAGGGGAGTACAAGTAGGTGAGTAGAACTAGGTTAATAAAACTATATGGTGTAACTAAGGGAGTACAGCTAGGTGAATACAACTACATGATTACATCTAGTCGAAGTACATGTAGGTTAGTACAACTTGAGCACTACTAGGTGAATACATGTGGGTGAGTATAATTACACAAGCTATGTAGGAGTAATTGCAAGTAGGTGAGAACCACTAGAGAAGTAAAAGTAGGCGAACACAACTAGTGAAATAAACGTAGGTGAAAACAACTAGCTTAGTTCAACTAGGTGAGTACTTCAAGTGAAGTAGAGTAGTACTGGTAGGTGAGTACATTTAGGTGAGAATACAGTTAGGTGATTACAGTTAAATGAGTATACAGTTAGGTGAGTAGAGCTAGGTGAATACAGCTAAGTAAGTTGGTACAATTTGGTGAGTACCATTAGATGAGTACATCTAGGTGAATACAACCAGGTGAGCATATCTGAGTACAGCTAGGTGTGTATGTGTACTCACCTATTTGTACTCACCTATTTGTGCTTGTGGGAGTTGAGTTCTGGCTCTTTGGTCCCGTCTCTCACCAGGTGTACAGGTTCCTGAGCCTATTGGACTCTATCATATCTACACTTGAAACTGTGTATGGAGTCAGCCTCCACCACATCACTTCCTAATGCATTCCATTTGTCAACCACTCGAAAAAACAACACGAAAAAAATTCTTTCTAACGTCTCTATGGCTCATTTGGGCACTCAGTTTCAACCTGTGTCCCCTAGTGCGTGTGCCCCTTGTGTTAAATAAACTGTCTTTATCTACCCTGTCAATTCCTCTGGGAATCTTGTATGTGGTGATCATATCCCCTCTAACTCTTCTGTCTTCTAGCGACGTGAGGTTTAATTCCCGTATTCTCTCCTTGTAGCTCATACCTCTCAGTCGGGGTACTAGTCTGGTGGCAAACCTTTGAACCTTTTCTAGTTTAGTCTTTTGCTTGACTAAATATGGACTCCATGCTGGGGCTGCATCCTTCAGGATTGGTCTGACATAGGTGGTATACAAAGTTCTGAATGATTCCTTGCACAAGTGTCTAAATGCCATTCTTATGTTAGCCAACCTGACATATGCTGCTGATGTTATCCTCTTGATATGGGCTTCAGGGGACAGGTCTGGCGTGATATGAACCCCCAGGACTTTCTCTCTCTCTCTGACTCTTCAAGAATTTCATTTCACAAATGATACCTTGTAACTGGCTTCCAGCTCCCTACACCTATCTCCATTACATTACATTTGCTTGGGTTAACCTCTAACAACCGATTGTTCGACCATTCCTTTAGTTTGTCTAGGTCTTCTTGAAGCCTCAAGCAGTCCTCTGTCTTAATCCTTCTCATAATTTTGGCGTCGTCAGCAGACATTGAGAGGAATGAGTCTCTACCCTCTGGGAGATCATTTACGTATATCAGAAACAGGATAGGTCCGAGTACAGAGCCCTATGGGACTACACTGGTGGTTTCACGCCAATCTGAGGTTTCACCCCTAACTGTAACTCTTTGCTTCCTATTGCTTAGGTATTCCCTTATCCACTGGAGCACCTTACCAGTTACTCCTGCCTGTCTCTCCAGCTTATGTACCAGCCTCTTATGGGGGACTGTGTCAAAGGCTTTCAGACAGTCCAAAAAATGCAGTCCGCCCAGCCTTCTCTTTCTTGCTTAATCTTTGTCACCTGATCGTAAAATTCTATTAAGCCCAAGAGGCAAGATTTACCCTCCCTGAACCCATGTTGGCAATTTGTCACAAAGTCCCTTCTCTCCAGATGTGTTACTAATTTTTTTCTCACGATCTTCTCCATCACTTTGCACGGTATCCAAGTTCAGTACACTGGCCTGTAGTTCAGTGCCTCTTGCCTGTCACCCTTTTTGTATATTGGGACCACATTAGCCGCCTTCCATATTTCTGGTAGGTCTCCCGTCTACAGTGGCCTACTATTCACTATGGAGAGTGGCAAGCAGAGTGCCTCTGCACACTCTTTCAATACCCATGGTGAGATCCCATCTGAACCAACTGCTTTTCTCACATCCAGATCCAACAGATGTCTCTTGACCTCCTCTCTTGTAAATTCGAACCCTTCATAGGCCGCCTGGTTTACTGCCCCCTCTCCTAGCGCAGTGACCTCACCAAGTTCTATTCTGAAGACCTCCTGGAACCTCTTATTGAGTTCTTCCCACACCTTTTTGTCATTCTCTGCATACCTGTAAAATCCTGTTTGTGATACACGTGTGTGTGTGTGTGGCCTGTTTGAGAAGAGGTGGTGACTCAATGTCTTGAGGTGATGAGTTGGTAGTAGCCTGTGTGTATATGTTTTGGAGGGGTTATGGTGAGGGAGAGAGGGGTGTACTCACCTAATTGTGCTTGGGCACTCAGTTTCCACATGTGTCCCCTAGTGGGTGTGCCCCTTGTGTTAAATAGCCTGTCTTTATCAACCCTGTCGATTCACTTGAGAATCTTGAATGTGGTGATCATGTCCCCTCTAACTTTTCTGTCTTCCAACGAAGTGAGGTTTAATTACCGGAGTCTCTCCTCGTAGCTCATACCTCTCAGCTCGGGTACTACTCTGGTGGCAAACCTTTGAACCTCTTCCAGTTTAGTCTTATGCTTGACTAGATATGGACTCCATGCTGGAGCTGCATACTCCAGGATTGGTCTGACATATGTGGTATATAATGTTCTGAAAGATTCCTTACACAAGTTTCTAAAGGCCGTTCTTATGTTAGCCAACCTGGCATATGCTGCTGATGTTATCCTCTTGATATGATTTTCAGGGGACAGGTCTGGCATGATATCAACCCCCAGGTCTTTCTCTCTCAAATGATACCTTGTATCTGGTCTCCTGCTTCCTACCCCTATCTTCATTACATTACATTTTCTTGTGTTAAACTCTAACAGCCATTTGTTCGACCATTCCTGCAGCTTGTCCAGGTCTTCTTGAAGTCTCAAGCTGTCCTCCTCTGTCTTAATCCTTCTCATAATTTTGGCGTCGTCAGCAAACATTGAGAGGAATGAGTCTATACCCTCTGGGAGATCATTTACGTATATCAGAAACAGGATAGGTCCAAGTACAGAGCCCTGTGGGACTCCACTGGTGACTTCACGCCATTCTGAGGTCTCACCCCTCACTGTAACTCTCTGCTTCCTATTGCTTAGGTACTCCCTTATCCATTGGAGCGCCCTACCAGTTACTCCTGCCTGTTTCTCAAGCTTATGCAAAAACCTTTTATGGGGTACTGTGTCAAAGACTTTCCGACAGTCCAGAAAAATGCAGTCCGCCCATCCTTCTCTTTCATGCTTAATCTTTGTCACCTGATCGTAGAATTCTATTAAGCCTGTAAGGCAAGATTTACCCTCCCTGAACCCATGTTGATAGGTTGTCACGAAGTCTCTTCTCTCCAGATGTGTTACTAGGTTTTTTCTCACAATCTTCTCCATCACCTTGCATGGTATACAAGTTAAGGACACTAGCCTGTAGTTCAGTGCTTCTTGTCTGTCACCCTTTTTGTATATTGGTTCTACATTAGCAGTCTTTCATATTTCTGGTAGGTCTCCCGTTTCCAGTGACCTACTATACACTATGGAGAGTGGCAAGCAAAGTGCTTCTGCACACTCTTTCAATACCCATGGTGAGATTCTGTCCGGCCCAACAGCTTTTCTCACATCGACCTCCAATAAGTGCTTCTTGACCTCATCTCTTGTAATTTCGAACCTATCCAAGGTCACCTGGTTTGCTGCCACCTCTTCTAGCGCCGTGACATCTCCCTGTTCTATTGTAAAGACCTCCTGGAACCTTTTGATGAGTTCTTCACACACCTCTTTGTCATTCTCTGTGTACCTGTCCTCGCCCACCCTAAGTTTCATCACCTTTTCCTTCACTGTTGTCTTCCTCCTGATGTGACTGTGTAGTAGCTTTGGTTCGGTCTTGGCTTTATTAGCTATATCATTTTCATACCTTTTCTCAGCTGCTCTTCTCACACTAACATACTCGTTCCTGGTTCTCTGGTGTCTCTCTCTACTTTCTGGTGTTCTGTTATTACGGAAGTTTCTCCATGCCCTTTTGTTCAGCTCCTTTGCTTTCATACATTCTCAATTAAACCACGGATTCTTCCTTTGCTTCTCTGTTTTTTCCTGTCAGGCTGGGGCAGACCTGCTTACAGCCTCCTGACATTTTTGGGTGACATAGTCCATCATGTCTTGTACGGACTTGGCTCCGAGTTCTGTGTCCCAATGTATATCCCATAGGAATTTATTCATCTCCTCATAGTTTCCCTTTCGGTACGTCAGCCCTTTGGTTCACAGTTCTTTTTTGGGGGTGATAATTCCCAGCTCAACCAGGTACTCAAAGCTCAATACACTATGATCATTCATTCCCAATGGGGCTTCCAACTTAACTTCCCTTATATCCGACTCATTTAGGGTAAATATCAGATCAAGCAAGGCTGGTTCACCCCCTCCTCTCATTCTTGTCGGTCCCTTGACATGTTGACTTAGAAAGTTTCTTGTTGCCACATCCAGCAGCTTAGCTCCCCATGTGTCTGGGACTCCATGTGGGTTTCTGTTCCCCCAATCTTTCTTCCCATGGTTGAAGTCTCCCATGATTAGTAGTCTGGATCTGTTCCTGCTAGCCACAGAAGCTGCTCTCTCTATTATATTGATGGTGGCCAAGTTGTTTCTATCATATTCCTGTCTGGGTCTTCTGTCATTCTGTGGGGGGGTTATATATAATTGCTACTATATTTTTCTGTCCTCCAGTTGCTATGGTGCCTGATATGTAGTCACTGAAACCTTCACAGTTCTGAATTACCATCTCTTCGAAACTTAAACCTTCTCTTAGTAGCAAAGCTACACCACCTCCTCCTCTCCCTTCTCTCTCTTTCCTCACTACATAGTAGCCCTGTGTGTGTGGCTGTGTGTGTTTGTAGGTAGTGATCATGTCTCCCCTTACTATTCTGTCTTCCAGGATCGTAAGGTGCATTCCCCGCAGCCTTTCCTCGTAACTCATGCCTCCTAGTTCTGGGACTAGTCTAGTGGCATACCTCTGAACTTTTTCCAGCTTCATCTTGTGCTTGACAAGCTATGTGCTGCATACTGGGGCCACATACTCCAGGATTGGTCTTACATATGTGGTGTACAAGATTCTGAATGATTCCTTACACAGGTTCCTGAATGCTGTTCTGATGTTAGCCAGCCTCGCATATGCCACACACGTATTTCTTTTTATGTGGGCTTCAGGAGACAGGTTTGGTGTGATATCAACCCCTAGATCTTTTTCTGTCCGTTTCTTGAAGTACTTCATCTTCTATTCTGTATCCTGTGTCTTGCCTCCTGTTTCCACAGCCTAGTATCATTAATTTGCATTTACTTGGGTTAAACTTTAGCAGCCATTTGTTGGACCATTCACTCAGTTTGTCTAAGTCATTGAGAGTGGCAGGCACAGTGCTTCTGCTCCTTCCTTTAGTATCCAAGGGGAGATTCCATCTGGGCCTATTGCCTTAGTCACATCCAACTGTAGTAAAAACTTTCTTACTTCCCCGCTGGTAATCTCAAACTCTTCTAGTGGTTCCTGGTTAACTATTCCCTCTCTTATCTCTTGAATTTCTCCTTGCTCTAAGGTAAGGACCTCCTGGAATTTCTTATTCAGTTCCTCACACACTTCCTTGTCGTTTGTTCGACAATTCAGGCTTGGATACCCATGTGCATGGGAAAAAGGCTTACAGGTTCCGGAAGATGAGAGGAAATGTCAACACTGTCGAGAAATGCCCAACAGACCATTGGAACATTATCTAACACAGTGCACAGTTACAAACCCATTAAGATTTCAACTTAGATTCAACAGAGCAGAAGAAGTTGTTAAACACATATGGCAAAATCTTATTGAAGCGACCATAGAAGTAATAAATACTTATACTCCGGCCAAGTAAAACAGAAACAAGCAACACTTAGTGGGCCTGCCAGAGGCTTTGGGCCCGCGCAGGAATATCCCTGCAAAAAATAAAAATAAAAAAACTGCCTAATGCATTCCATCTGTTAACTACTCTGACACTGAAAAAGTTCTTTCTAATGTCCCAGTGGCTCATGTGGATACCCAGTTTCCACCTGTGCCCCCTTGTTCACGTACCACCCGTGTTGAATAGTTTATCCTTGTCTACCCGGTCGATTCCCCTGAGGATTTTAAAGGTAGTGATCATGTCTCCCCCTTACTCTTCTGTCTTCCAGTGTCGTGAGGTGCCTTTCCTCGTAACTCATGACTCTTAATTCTGGGACTAGTCTAGTGGCTTTGAACCTTTTCCAGCTTCATCTTGTGCTTGACAAGGTACGGGCTCCATGCTGGGGCCGCATACTCCAGGATTGGTCTTACATATGTGGTATACAAGATTCTGAATGATTCCTTACACAGGTTCCAGAAGGCTGTTCTGATGTTAGCCAGCCTCGCATATGCCACAGACGTAATTCTTTTTATGTCGGCTTCAGGAGACAGGTTTCGTGTGATATCAACTCCTAGATCTTTCTCTCTGTCCGTTTCATTAACTACTTCATCTCCTATTCTGTATCCAGTGTCTGGCCTCCGGTTTCCACCGCCTAGTTTCATTACTTTGCATTTACTCGGGTTGAACTTTAACAGCCATTTGTTGGACCATTTGTTCAGTCTGTCTAGGTCATCTTGGAGAAGTACTCGTCAGTGCTTACCAGTATAATAAGAAGAGCAAAGCATTCCTATTATGAGAATAGATTCAAAGAAGCAAAAGGCAACATGAAAAGCACATGGAGAGCCATCTCTAACATTCCAGGAGCTAAACAACATTCACATAGCAAGATAAAAATCTCCAAGGATGGTTATACACCTGAAACAGACCTTGAAATAACAAAAGAATTTAATAGCTTCTTTTCATCGATTGGTGCTAACCTTGCCCGAAAAATGCCACAGACCCAGACACATGTTACCACATATCTTTCAGGCAGCTATCTAAACTCTCTTCTCCTCTCACCTATCAGTCCTACAGATGTTGTCTCTATTATTCACTCACTAAAAACAAAGTTGGGAACATTAGTGAAATACCAACGATGGTATACAAGAGTGCCTCCCATGCCCTTTCACCACCCATAACTTAGCTGTTCAATAAATCTCTAGAGTGTCATACCTTCCCTGACATCCTTAAAAAAACAAGAGTAACGCCAGTTCATAAAAGAGGTAACACGGTAGACATAAATAATTACAAACCCATATCAAATCTTCCTTTATTATCCAAAATATTTGAAAAAAGTATTTACAAACAGCTCTACTCCTATCTCGTAAAATTCAATACACAAAGTCCCTGGCAGTTTGGCTTCCGCTTCCAATAGAGTACCAATGATGCAATTGTTAGTCTGCTTGACTTATTCTACTCAGCCCTTGACAAAAGTGAGTTTCCAATTGGACTCTTCATTGACCTGAGAAAGGCTTTTGATACTGTTAACCATAACTACCTCTTACTTAAACTCCACCATTATGGAATCCTTGGCCTTGCCCTGAACTATATCCGATCTTAGTGACAGACACCAATATGTAGCCGTCAATGATATAACCTCTCTTACTCTACCACTAACCGTATGGGTGCCACAAGGCAGCATCCAAGGACCCCTCCTGTGTCTTATATACATCAATGATCAGCCTAATGTCTCTAACATGCTAAAACCTATTTTGTTTGCTGATGATACTACTCTCATCTACTCTGACCCCAACCAACTCATATTAAATAATGTTGTAAACAATGAATTAAAAAAAGTCCACTGATCTATGTTAACCAACAAACTCACACTAAACATAGAAAAGAACTACTACATCTTATTTGGAAGTAAATCAACAAATACAATTCAGCTTCAAATAGATAATATAAACATTAGCAATAAAAATGATGGAAAGTTCCTTGACCTATACCTAGACAAGAGACTCATCTTCAGCACCCACATATAACACATAACTAAAAAGGTTTCTAAAACAGTTGGTATACTCTCTAAGATCATATTGGTCACGGCACAAAGATGCACTCGCCAGGCAGGTTTGGATGGCCATGATGCAAGGATGCACTCGCCAGGCAGGTTTGGATGGTCACGGCACAAGGTTGTACTCGCCAGGCAGGTTTGGATGGTCACGGCACAAGGTTGTACTCGCCAGGCAGGTTTGGATGGTCACGGCACAAAGATGTACTCGCCAGGCAGGTTTGGATGGTCACGGCACAAAGATGTACTCGCCAGGCAGGTTTGGATTGTCACGGCACAAAGATGTACTCGCCTGGCAGGTTTGGATGGTCACGGCACAAAGATGTACTCGCCAAGCAGGTTTGGATGGTCACGGCACAAAGATGTACTCGCCAAGCAGGTTTGGATGGTCACGGCACAAAGATGTACTCGCCAAGCAGGTTTGGATGGTCACGGCACAAAGATGTACTCGCCAAGCAGGTTTGGATGGCCACGGCACAAAGATGTACTCGCCAGACAGGCTGGGATGATCATGAGGCAAAACTGTACTATTTATGGATGGTCATGGTACAAAGAGGAACTTGATTCAAAGAAAGGTTCAAATTATCCCAGAAATAAAGACTTTATTAATAAAATGCATAACTTTTTGCATTGTAATACGTTATGCATTTTGAATTGATATTCAAATTGGATTTTAATTGTAATATTTTATCTCTTTTTTTTTACAGTGAAAACATTGTTAAGAGCAACAGCAGTATCTGATGAGTACAGCAGCTGTAGCAAGACCAGGCGACAGAGCAGTGCCTGAGAACAGCAGCAGCATCACAGGAAGAAGCTGCACATCCATAAGTACTCTACAGCAGCAGCAGTTGTGGCCAGAGCCAAAGATGAGTCAACACCACCACAATGGCCACAGGAAACAACACAACAAGAAAGTCAGGATTAACAGGGCGAGGAAGAGGCAGAGTTTGGTGACGACTTTTGCTGTGTTGCGGCTGTTTATTGTGATGGCTGCTACGGTGTCTCTTGTCCACACCCTGCCTCTCCCGGCCCCTGCTGACTCTCTGCCTCTCCCGACACCTGCTGACACTCTGGCTCTCCCGGTCCCTACTGACACTCTGGCTCTCCAGGCCCCTGCTGACACTCTGGCTCTCCAGGTCTCTGCTGACACCCTGTCTCTCCCGGCCCCTGCTGACACCCTGCCTCTCCAGGACCCTGCTGACAGCGTGCTTGTTAATATGGTGCCTGATGGCACAGTACCTGCTGACATGGTGCCTGATGGCACAGTACCAGCTGACATGGTGACTGTTGACATGGAGTTAGTTGACATGATTCCTACTAACACTCTGCCTGTTGGCACGGTGCTTGCTGATATCCTGCCGGTTGAAACGTTATCTGCTGGCACTCGGCCTGCTGATCCATCATCTGGTGACTCATCGCCTGCTGATCCATCATCTGGTGACTCATCGCCTGCTGATCCATCATCTGGTGACTCATCGCCTGCTGATCCATCATCTGGTGACTCATCACCTGCTGATCCATCATCTGGTGACTCATCGCCTGCTGATCCATCATCTGGTGACTCATCACCTGCTGATCCATCATCTGGTGACTCATCGCCTGCTGATCCATCATCTGGTGACTCATCGCCTGCTGATCCATCAGCTGGTGACTCATCACCTGCTGATCCATCATCTGGTGACTCATCGCCTGCTGATCCATCATCTGGTGACTCATCGCCTGCTGATCCATCATCTGCTGATCCATCACCTGCTGACCTGACAACTGCCTACCTGTTTACATCTACTCTGTCCTCAACTTATCCAACTCGTCAAGGTATGTGTTATCATGTTATGAACAAGGCTGTTCTTCATAATTTAAAATAACAAAGGTTCATTAACGTAGGTGAAATTGCACACCAGATGAGAACAGATTACTTACAAAAGCACATGTGGCATGTTAAATATGCAAATGAAAGTTTATGATTAAGTAAACAGTCAACATATGCAAATTGACCAGTAGACATGTAATGTGTTAAGTTTACATGGGAAATTGAATGTTTTAGTTAATTCTTATTTGTGATGGCAGCATTTTGAAATGTTAGTACCTAATTTGGAATAACATACAAATCCTGTTATATGTCTATGTAATAATGTATTAAGAAACTAGGCTAATGTCTTGATATGTTTCATGCATTAGGTTGTAGTTTTTCTTGTGATTCACAGAGACTAGCGTAATAGATCATAAGCAGTTTGTAAGCAAAGTTACCATACCTTAAGAGTTATAAAGTAATTGAACAGAGGTGCCCTACGTCCATATAGCTTTAATTTAATGGTCGACAGAGAGTTGTCATGAAATTTCATACACCAGCTGAAGGTGCAATTCTGCTACATTTCCAGCTGTGGTTTAAAGGGACGGATGTATACCACTGATTTCAGAAATATTATACTTTGTAACGGGTTTTTCGTGGGTGGCAATATACTACATACCTGGAGATGTTTCATTGTTATTAGGTATATATAATACATGCTATGTTACCTGTTATTTTAGCTAAACGTGTCTGTTAAAGTATACTTGGCTACACGGAGTGAGAAAGCTAGCAACTTTACTGCCTCCCAGAGTTAAAAGTCAGATTGTCTATAGAAGTAGTAGATATAGAACATTATTATAGACTGTGGGTTGGTTGGTGTTGTCGTCGTTGATCCTTCTCTACGGACAACCCAACCCACAACTCGGTAGAGTGCTTATACTAGGAGATCACCCTTGGCGCTTCTGGCTCTTGGAGAGGGGCTCAACGTCACACGTTTAGGGGATGCGGCTCCTACATTTAGCCTCGTTGTCACGTGCACACACCCACTCGAGCCGCTGTGACTCCCCACTCTCTCCTTAGGTGATATGATCTCCTCAATCCCCTTTTTGACTTATTAGTATTACCTTTTACCCTGTCCACAGCAGTGGTTCTTGGTTCTTTCTCTCTCCTTCTTTACTACCTCCTGGGAAGCCTCACTAGGACAAGGGCAAACACCAGCAAATTGTGACACATTTACTGGACAAAGCACATACACGATACATACACACATATAATAATAATAATGAATCCTATACTCGATAATCGCAATCAGGTTGCACTCCAACACCATCAGAACTCTATTATCAGCTTATCCAGTGGTATCCTATCTCCTGGTTCACCACCTGATACTATTAACCTCCTCAAGTTGGTCAAGCCTACATACACTGTTGCACTATCAGCAAGATAATGTATATATAGAAAATCAGCATTTGAATGCAACCACATATATCAGTATAAATGTTCATTGATACACAACAATGATCCATCAATCACTGTCAGTCCTGGAACGCATACATCCGTAGGTAATCCAGCCTACGACTGTAACTCTAAACTTCAGTATAAAACACTCCTTGACATAAGAATGCCAACAGTCACTCACCTCTCACTGCGTCTTGCACGCTACTGACAACCAAACACTATCAACTCCCTATAAGTAATCCACCAGAACTTCCCCTTCCACCTCTGGAAGTTCACAACCCTAATATCCTTAGGTTCTTCCGGGCTTCACTACCAGGATCCTCTGCAGCTCCTCCAGGCTGCTATCATGAAATTTCCTTGAGTAACTACGGTGCTTCACCCTTCTGCTAGGTTCCTCCACAGCTCTCTTGGCTGCTACACCATGAAGTTTCCCCGAGCAACTGTGGTACTTCTCCACCTCTACAGAAGCACGTGACACTCCTCTTCACTGCTGCTTCTCCTCACAGCTCGAGGTCCTCTGCTCCACTACCTTGGAGTCTCATCAGCTACATCATCTGCTGGCTTCGAAGTTCTCAGCAACTTCTTCCCCAAAGACAAACCACAGATTAATTGGTCGAGGGCGCTTTCCCTCTGACGGCGTCTGGTCAGGGCGCTCCCACGGCCCACAATAATGCCTCCGGGCGGCTTAATATTCACTAATTATCGTCCACGACTTGAGACCACACGTCCCCAGCTCGATTCCACAGCTGGCACGTCTGCACACTTCTCTTCTCTTAGAGATATATCACTAGGGGTTCCCTTCTGACGGGAGCTCAACGGAGCGCGGCTTCCCCCTGCGATGTCTGGCACTCAAGTGAGGTCAAGGTCCTCCAGAAGCGAGCCTCACGCCTCCAGCAAAATGTCCACATCTCCTAGCCCGTCATTTATCTATTTTCTTCTGCATTGCCCATAATCTCAAACTGTTACACATATCCAAGCAACTATTTTACATATGCGTTATCACCTCAATATTCGCTAGACCTTCTAGTTAGGTCAGGCTTGCTGAATAACTCTCAAGAAGGGAGACTCGTTTCTCCTGCAGGCTGAGATCATAACAACATGTACTACTGGGCAACTACTCCAACAATTAATTACCCTTTTTACCTTTAAGTTAAATAATTGTTTTAGGGTCAAGTATTCAATAAGTGGGTTACAATTTAAGATAAAAATATTTCCACTGTTTTATATAAAGTAATAAAAATTTTATTGTCAATAAAAATTTGAGAAACTGCATAAGTGACAAAAATCTTGTAAACTCTTTCAATAAGTTTCTAATGAGGGAAAGATTTTTCCCCATGGCAGGGAGAAATAACTGTAGCGTAAGCTTTACCATTAAATAATATCAACACAATACAATATCTTGAATGTGGATATTTTAACACCAGAACGATAGCCAAGTTAATAAAATAGTCAACAATTGAATCACGACAAACACGATTTGTATTATTTAAAATTTAAAACAGTCTTATCTTTCCACATTTGACACAATTCAATGCTGCACAATAATGACAATTATATGCCCATTAAAGTTTCCATCAAACTCTAAAGAATTATGTTATCAAGATAATTATTAATAAGTATGACCACTGGTAAATGTGTAAACATAGAAAATGTTAAGGAATGGGTTGCTTGCTGCTCCAAAATTACATCGGAATTTGACATAGAGATACTTAGACCAAAAACTGAAGCACCATAAATCGCAGCGGCTCGCATAATGTTCGTACTCTGTTTTCTGTTAGTGGGTCCTCGTGTAGGGTAATTTCAGGAAATTTAGTACATCAGTTTAGTACGTTAGAAACGTATGGGAGAACGGGCTGGAGCAGCGAGCAGCCCTTCGTCTGCATCATATGGATACTTAAATCCCTGTTATTGGGTCGGTATAAGAGGGATTGACTGAACACTTTCCCTGTCTCCCTAATATTAACTTGATATACTTATGCAACTACAATGCTCTTCACCTGACAATTTATAATCATTACTGACTATGTCTTGAAGTTTGAGTTAAAGAGGCAGAAAGGGACCGCAGGAATCCTCAAGTTGTGCATTCGGCCTGTAATCTGACGTTACAGTGATTGTCAGGTGAGTATAACATCTCTATCTCCATGCACATATTATCTGGATCCATTTATTGATGTATAATTATATATTCAGATGATGAGTCATAATAACGTGGCTGAAAAATGTTGACCAGACCACACACTAGAAATTGAAGGGACGACGACGTTTCGGTCCGTCCTGGACCATTCTCAAGTCGATTGTGATGAGACGCGGGGGGCATGGGCATTAATTAGGCAAGAGAGAAATGAGGAGATGGAAATCTTAGAGGAAGATAAGAGCATGGCAAAAGGTACGGAAGGTGTAATAAAGGGTGTAATAATAGGAATAAGAAAGGGATCTTAAGAGAAAAAAAACAAAGATAAAAGGAAGGGTAGGATTATGTTACGTCACGTTTGTTAGAAAGTGTAGACCATTTGAGTACACACTGTGAAAGGGAAGAGTCAACAGCAACAAAGCCAGGACTAGGTTGTGTATCAGAGCCAATTCGACAAGACGGCGTCAGTGTAGAGGTAGGAAAGACTATTTTAGAGGAAGACCAATGAATAGGATGATTAGGATCTCTATCATAACAGAAGAGAACATTGTTTGTGTCTGCGGACTTAACTCTTCTTTTGTGTTCCTTTTGTCTGTCATTTAGTGTTCGGCGAGTTTCACCAAAGTATTGGGGAGGACAAAACGAACAGCGAATAGAGTATGTGGGACATTTGGGGCTTGAATCTAATTATTTAAATACTAATATAGTAAATTAAATTACGAAGGACCATCCGCTTTTATAGTAAAGAGGGAAACTGAGAAATTATGATCACTTGATAATTCCTAGATGAACCAGTAATTATGGATAAAATACTAGAGAATATGATCATAGAAATAATTAATGGGCTGTATAATTAAATGAATCAAACCTCAAACACCTACATTGGGGGGTTATTACTGGAACTCAGTACGTCCAGGAACTAGTGTGGTTCGTTCACTAATCCAAGATATAATAATCTAATCCTATGAATAATTGTGAAATCAATGTCATTATCATTAATGGGAACATAGATTATGAATATAATGATGAAAATCATAATAAACACATGTCAATCCAAAAACAGAGTTCTGCATGTAAATAATTCCAGATAATAAATTAGAGGAATACAAAGGAATCTTAGCTTAATGACGATTCCTTAAAGTAAGTCACGACGCTTCCTCTGATTCTCCTGGGCTCGGCTGGATGACGAATGGGATTCGATTAACATGGGAGAGGGCAGCTAGGAGAATTCTTCTCACATGCTGCAAAACAAATATTTACAGTAGCAACTAATGAAACTACTGGATTTCTATGTCCAACAAATTAATATTAATAGTAGGTAAGGGATAATGACCTGTGATTTGGTGTTGGTATACTTCGTCACGACAAATCACCCAGCTACTATTCTACACCCTATCAGATGCATCAAATAAGGATAAGATACTTAGCTAATATGGGCACTGTGTTAGTTTTAAGTTTGCCGAAATTCGCGTCCCAGGCTCTGGCTTCACCTATCCTGGATAATGACGCGCTTCACTGGCCGGTCACGTGGAATCACCAAGTACCAGATTTGATAGGTTCCTTATATGACACTGACACCAGGTGAAGATATTGTCTGCAAGGCACTTCACGCCTCACAGTGGCGACTTTCTTCGGGAGAATGGCTAGCGTTTGCCCTGATGGCTGGGTAATGGCGTCTCCTCGTGAGCACTACGTGAACAGGTCCACTCGGGAGCGTCTCAACACGTGCACTGGCTTGCTCTCCTTCCCCGCTCCGCCTCTCGCGTTCATTAGACAAGTTATTATCATGAATATTAGTATTTCTCGCGGTTGTGCTTAAAATGCTCGAGTCAGGACGGGTTTATTATTTAGAAGAGTTAAATATTATTATTTGCCAGTTCAGTGAGAGTAAACATATTTTGCTATAGAGAATCGAATTCAATTCTCAGGCACATTGGATATAATGTGTTTATTACAATGAAATCTGACGCAATACTGGCGTCGGGTGACGTGAGAATTCTAGCCTATTGCACAGATGAAATTATTAGTACATGTGAATTCTACGTTGTGTTAATTTTACTTACTACAATGATTAGTAGAATTAGTAATAATTAATGAGAAGACAACAGTGTTGTATTCGGTGTTGGAAATTTCCAACATAACTCTGGGGGGAGGATTCTAGGGTCGTAGTGTACTGTGGAGTACTGACCTATCCCGAAGTTGGTATTAATATTAGTATGTTAATATGTTAGTAAGTTAGTACACACATAACGAACGTCCCGTATTTATCAAGGACTTACAAGAACTCAAGTCTTGCTATTTACATGTCAAAGGAAACATGTTACTTATGGCCTACACAATAATTAAAGAATTGCTCTTAGTTGAGAACTATAATAGGCTTGTAGTTTCCCTTAGTAGAAACACGCATTAAATATTGAAACATTAAATGATTAAGTTATCAGTAATCAGGAACCCTCTAAAGCTCACAATAAACTCAACAACTAGGGTCGCAGTGACATGTAATGGTGTATTACGTAGCTGCTGAATCGTAGGCAAACTCAGAATAAGTTCCTAAGAACTGATAACACTATTGTATGATTATACAGTAAATTATTATTAGTCATTTAAGATCAAGGAGACTATGACACTACAGTAAGGTCACTGTCTAGGGTCGCTGTGACTTGTAACTATTGAGTTACTAGACAATAACATCACGCAGCATCATGATCACCCCAAATTCAAATGAGGAAATTGAATTTAATGTGCACTGCCGTGCAGTAGTCATTCTGAATGATGGTACTACTAATTTGCTAACTAGCTAAAATAATAGAAAAGTAGAGACTGAAAAGTTTATTCATTAAAATCAAGGAAAATTCTGAGTCGACAGTGAGATTAGTAGCCTAGTCATTCTGACTTATGAGCTAATTGAATGGCAGCTCATAGGCTTGACACTGTAAACTTGTTAATACGAAATCACCTGTACATGAAATTGAGTTTATTAAATCAGTCTCTATAAGTATAGTCAACTGTAATTAATGGTGAGTACAGATTAGGCTAGTACCCAGTTGACACTGACTAAAGTCCCTAAACCTACCTAAATAAATGGTTTGAATTTCTAACCTACCTAAGTAAGGGACTAAGCTAATTGTGAGCAAAGTACTCGAATTAACATTGTGAGCAGTATTGAGCTCATTAACAGGTCGAGCTATATTGAACTCTTGAACATGGTGTTATGATCTCAGCCTGCAGGAGAAACGAGTCTCCCTTCTTGAGAGTTATTCAGCAAGCCTGACCTAACTAGAAGGTCTAGCAAATATTGAGGTGATAACCCATATGAAAAATGGCTGGTTGGATATGTAAAACAATTTAAGATTATGGGCAGTAAGTAAGGAAATAGATAAATGACGGGCTAGGAGATGTGGACATTTTGCTGGAGGCGTGAGGCTCGCTTCTGGAGGACCTTGACCTCACTTGAGTGCCAGACATCGCAGGGGGAAGCCGCGCTCCGTTGAGCTCCCGTCAGAAGGGAACCCCTAGTGATATATCTCTAAGAGAAGAGAAGTGTGCAGACGTGCCAGCTGTGGAATCGAGCTGGGGACGTGTGGTCTCAAGTCGTGGACGATAATTAGTGAATATTAAGCCGCCCGGAGGCATTATTGTGGGCCGTGGGAGCGCCCTGACCAGACGCCGTCAGAGGGAAAGCGCCCTCGACCAATTAATCTGTGGTAAGCACGATAAACGCCAGTTCATAGTGATCACTTGTAGTTGGTCGTGTGCCCAGCGACAGTAGCGATGTTTATTTATAAGTTAGACATGTTTTAATAAGGCAGAAGGCCTGAAATAGGAGAGTGAAGAGGGAGGAACACGGAGCGACGTCCACCCCCTCTGAGCGCTGGCGGACGACTGAGGGAGCCTGGCTCCGGATGGAGGAAGACCCTCCCAGCGAGTGAGGACCGCCGCCAGGCGAGGTGGAGTATGGACCCGCCCAAAACGGGGGAGTCCACTCTCACTGTATGTAGAGGACAGATAGAGGTTTGAGGCAAGCATATTGTGTGGTTATTTTTGTTTATGTGTTAAAGGGGAACATTTTATTGGAGTGTCGATGGGTTGCAGGTTTGTCTTTGGGGAAGAAGTTGCTGAGAACTTCGAAGCCAGCAGATGATGTAGCTGATGAGACTCCAAGGTAGTGGAGCAGAGGACCTCGAGCTGTGAGGAGAAGCAGCAGTGAAGAGGAGTGTCACGTGCTTCTGTAGAGGTGGTGTAGCAGCCAAGAGAGCTGTGGAAGAACCTAACAGAAGGGTGAAGCACCGTAGTTGCACAAGGAAACTTCATGATAGCAGCCTGGAGGAGCTGCAGAGGATCCTGGTAGTGAAGCCCGGAAGAACCTAAGGATATTAGGGTTGTGAACTTCCAGAGGTGGAAGGGGAAGTTCTGGTGGATTACTAGTAGGGAGTTGATAGTGTTTGGTTGTCATTAGCGTGCAAGACGCAGTGAGAGGTGAGTGACTGTTGGCATTCTTATGTCAAGGAGTTTTTTATACTGAAGTATCAATGAACATTTATACTGGTATATGTTATTGCATTCAAATGCTGATTTTCTATATATACATTATCTTGCTGATAGTGCAACAGTGTATGTAGGCTTGACCAACTTGAGGAGGTTAATGGTATCAGGTGGCGAACCAGGAGATAGGATACCCCTTGATAAGCTGATAATAGAGTTCTGATGGTGTTGGAGTGCAACCTGATTGTGATATTATAGAGTATAGGATTCATTATTATTATATGTGTGTATGTATCGTGTATGTGCTTTGTCAAGTAAATGTGTCACAATTTGCTGGTGTTTGCCCTTGTCCTAGTGAGGCTTCCCAGGAGGTAGTAAAGAAGGAGAGAGAAAGAACCAAGAACCACTGCTGTGGACAGGGTAGGAGGTAATACTAGTAAGTCATAGGGGATTGAGGAGATCATATCTTATCTAAGGAGAGAGTGGGGAGTCACAGCGGCTCGAGTGGGTGTGTGCACGTGACAACGAGGCTAAGTGTTGGAGCCGCATCCCCTAAACGTGTGACGTTGAGCCCCTCTCCAAGAGCCAGAAGCGCCTAGTGTGATCTCCTAGTGAAGTGTAAGCACTCTACCGAGTTGTGGGTTGGGTTGTCCGTAGAGAAGGATCAACGACGACAACACCAACCAACCCACGAGTCTATAATAAATTGGGGGCCTGTGTCCGGGAGAGTGAACTGACACACCCACACTCTGTCCAAGAGTGGATTTGTACACCCCTGCTGAGATAAACTGTGTGACCGCAGGTGTATACTCTCTCTCTTGGGAAGACTCACAGGACAAGATGGATAAGGTGCAAGCGTTTGTGGAGTCAGGTAAGCCTGAGGATTTAGAAGGTTGCACGAGGGATCAATTGAAACAAATAGCAGAAAAATGTGGCATCAGGTTGAAAGCATCTAAAGTAGCTGGGATGAAGGATGAGATCCTTAGACAGTTGAGAGCCAGAAGTGAAGCGGCAGAACAAGGAGCCCAGGAAGGAGCTGAAAGTAGAAAGGAGGATGATGGGCAGGATGACGTGAGATCCCAGGGATCGAGTAGGAGCAGCAAGAGTAGCCGCAGTAGTAGGAATAGCCGAAATAGGAGCTTGGAGAGATTCCAGTTAGAGCTCCAGATCCAACAACAGCGTGAGGAGAGACAGTTCCAGCTGGAAAAGATGAAATTAGAACTCCAGATGAAAAATGAAGCCGAGAAGGAAAAAGAGAAAACCAGACTGGAAGTAGAAAAAGAGAAAACCAGACTGGAAGTAGAAAAAGAGAAAACCAAACTGGAAGTAGAAAAAGAGAAAACCAGAGTAAGAGAACTGGAGTTGGAACAGGAGAAAGAAAAAGAGAAAGCAAGGCTAGAGGTGGAAAAAGAAAAAGAGAGAACAAAACAAATGCAGATAGAAGCGAATAGAACCTTGGCTGAGCAAAGGATTGAACATGGGTTGCCAGAGAGCACCAACCAGGTATCACACCCACCAGATGTTAGGGTTAGGGAGAAGGACATTCCCTTGTTTGTGCCCGAAGAGGCAGAGAGCTTCTTCGAGCATTTTGAGAAAGTAGCCAGTATCAAGGAGTGGCCACAGGAGGAATGGGCCCAGCTGGTCCAGTTAAGATTGACCGGTGCAGCCAGGGAGGCATACACCCAATTGTCACTGGAAGAGTGCCAGGATTACGCCACAGTAAAGAGCAGCATATTGCGCTCGTTTCAGTTAACCCCAGAAGCTTATAGGAAGCGCTTCAGAGAAATGATCAAAGTTGGAGCATGTACGTTTGCTGAGACAGCAAGAGATCTGGAAAGACGATTCCAGAAGTGGATTGAGGCTGCTGGAGTTGGATCTTACGCTGACCTGAAGCAACTGATGGTCATGGAGAAGTTCTTGGAGATGATGCATCCCGAAACAAAGTTCAAGATCCAAGAAGCAGGGATAAAGGAGGTGAAAGATGCCGCAGATAGGGCGGATATGATTACTGAAGCGTACAAGAGCTTAAGGGAGAACAGAGTGAGAAGCGAGGCGAGACGCAGCAATGGCAGATCCAATGGAGTCTGGGGAGGAAGAAATTATGAGAGACCCAGAGGAGTCTGGGGTGAGAAAAATTTTGATAAATGGGCAGATAAAAGTAAGTACCCTAAAACTCAGAAGAGTAGGTCGCGCACTTCGTCTGAAAGTGAAGATGGAGGAGCCAAACGAGAAACTAATCGTTATCCAGGAAACCAAGAGTCCAGTAAAGCCCCACAGAGTGCAGGTAGTGTGCCTGGCCCTAGGAACTCTCATGTGAGTGGACAAAGTCAGAGCCGCTTTGGTACGTATAGGAGAGATTTCTCCCAGATGAGATGTTACAATTGTAACGGATTGGGTCACGTGATGCGAGATTGTCGGCAGGGCAAGAGAGTTGTGACCCTGGCCATGTGTGACCCCCGAAGCAAATATATCAATGTGTTCCAAGACAAACCACAGAGAGCGAATTTAGTGAACGAGAGGTATAGGCCGTTCATGAGTAAAGGTTGGATCAGTGTAGGAGGCCAACCTGAGGTAGAAGTTGGTATCTTAAGAGATACCGGAGCTAATCAGAGCTTGATTACGAGAAGCCTGATTGGGAATGATCGACGGTTAGCTGGCAGGAGTAAGATGAGGGTATATGGGTTGTTGTCTGAAAGTGACATGCCCGTATGTACTGTCCAGCTAAGGTCGGAATATGTGTCGGCAGAGGTGATGTTGGGAGTGTGCCCCGACATACCTGTTCCAGGAGTCCAAGTGATCCTGGGGAATGACTTGTGCGGGACAAAGGTGTTGCCGAGAGTCGTAGCGGAGACTGTACCAGAGGAGTGCCCAGAAGGCCACGGCACGGGTGGGACACCTGAGAGTGTGAACCTGACTGACATCCGAGGAGATGAGTCAGGAGACCGCCAAGCCATTGAAAACCCTGTCTCGGTAGTGACGAAGGCAGAGGTGGCCGACAAGGAAGACGCTGGAGAAGATGAGACAGTGTCAATTAAACCGGTAGAAGATATTGATGTAGATATAGCATGGCTGTTCGATGAAGGTCCAGCCCAGGAAAATGGAGTCTCGGTGAGGTCGAAAGTGAAGATGGCCCAGCCGAAGAAGAATCATGTGAAGAGAGCGGACCTGAGTAGAGCCCAGACTGCTGAAATTAAGAGTCGGAAGGCGAATGCAACTGTGCTGAGTAGGAATGAGGAAGGATGTGGACATACAGAGGACAAGAGTAGAGCGTCAAGTTGTCCACGAGCACAGAGGCATTTGGGTAGTAGAGTTAAGTTGTTTGAGATGTCAGGAGTTGACATGTTTCACAGAAACCGTAGAGTAGAGATAATGAAGAAGAGTAATAGCCGAGAAAATGAGAGGAGTAGAGACAGTATGTGTGGAGAGATGCTTACGAGCACTTTGGGAGAGGTAAAGCGACATGTACGGTCGAGTGCTGTTGGATGTAATACAGTGCCCGAAGAAACTTTTAGGGAACGAAGAAGAGTTGAAGGAGAAGAAATGGAGTTGTATAGAGGTGAGAGGTGTGAGAAGAGGATGATGATGCAAGCATGGATGAATAGAAGAAAGCCGAGGACGCGATGGAGGTCAAACAGGATGAGCTCTCGGATAAAGGAGGAGACGGAAGGGAGAATCGTCGGTGAAGACGAGGGAGTGAAGTATGATGACAGGAGGCGAAAGTATAATGGCAGTAGATGGAAGTATGAAGACGACAGAGGAGATACAGACAGTAGATGTCTGACTCTGGACGGGAAGAGAAGAAGACGAGGAAACGGAGGGTGGAGACAGTAAGTAGAGTGGACCAATGGATTGCAGGCGTCCAAGGTGGACAGCCTAGCCAAGAGGTGTCAGAGAGGTCAAATCGTTTATGAGAAGATCATGTTTCTGGCGAGTTGTGAGCCAGATGTTGCAAAGAGCAACGAACTAATTGCAGACTCTTAAGGGAGTACGTAAGCAGATCAACCGTTCGAACCAATCGGTTGAAGAACGAGACAGCGTGGTGGCGGATGTATTATCCCGAGCTTTGCCACTGGAATAACTCTCAAAAATAAGGGGAGGGGAGTGTTATGATCTCAGCCTGCAGGAGAAACGAGTCTCCCTTCTTGAGAGTTATTCAGCAAGCCTGACCTAACTAGAAGGTCTAGCAAATATTGAGGTGATAACCCATATGAAAAATGGCTGGTTGGATATGTAAAACAATTTAAGATTATGGGCAGTAAGTAAGGAAATAGATAAATGACGGGCTAGGAGATGTGGACATTTTGCTGGAGGCGTGAGGCTCGCTTCTGGAGGACCTTGACCTCACTTGAGTGCCAGACATCGCAGGGGGAAGCCGCGCTCCGTTGAGCTCCCGTCAGAAGGGAACCCCTAGTGATATATCTCTAAGAGAAGAGAAGTGTGCAGACGTGCCAGCTGTGGAATCGAGCTGGGGACGTGTGGTCTCAAGTCGTGGACGATAATTAGTGAATATTAAGCCGCCCGGAGGCATTATTGTGGGCCGTGGGAGCGCCCTGACCAGACGCCGTCAGAGGGAAAGCGCCCTCGACCAATTAATCTGTGGTAAGCACGATAAACGCCAGTTCATAGTGATCACTTGTAGTTGGTCGTGTGCCCAGCGACAGTAGCGATGTTTATTTATAAGTTAGACATGTTTTAATAAGGCAGAAGGCCTGAAATAGGAGAGTGAAGAGGGAGGAACACGGAGCGACGTCCACCCCCTCTGAGCGCTGGCGGACGACTGAGGGAGCCTGGCTCCGGATGGAGGAAGACCCTCCCAGCGAGTGAGGACCGCCGCCAGGCGAGGTGGAGTATGGACCCGCCCAAAACGGGGGAGTCCACTCTCACTGTATGTAGAGGACAGATAGAGGTTTGAGGCAAGCATATTGTGTGGTTATTTTTGTTTATGTGTTAAAGGGGAACATTTTATTGGAGTGTCGATGGGTTGCAGGTTTGTCTTTGGGGAAGAAGTTGCTGAGAACTTCGAAGCCAGCAGATGATGTAGCTGATGAGACTCCAAGGTAGTGGAGCAGAGGACCTCGAGCTGTGAGGAGAAGCAGCAGTGAAGAGGAGTGTCACGTGCTTCTGTAGAGGTGGTGTAGCAGCCAAGAGAGCTGTGGAAGAACCTAACAGAAGGGTGAAGCACCGTAGTTGCACAAGGAAACTTCATGATAGCAGCCTGGAGGAGCTGCAGAGGATCCTGGTAGTGAAGCCCGGAAGAACCTAAGGATATTAGGGTTGTGAACTTCCAGAGGTGGAAGGGGAAGTTCTGGTGGATTACTAGTAGGGAGTTGATAGTGTTTGGTTGTCATTAGCGTGCAAGACGCAGTGAGAGGTGAGTGACTGTTGGCATTCTTATGTCAAGGAGTTTTTTATACTGAAGTATCAATGAACATTTATACTGGTATATGTTATTGCATTCAAATGCTGATTTTCTATATATACATTATCTTGCTGATAGTGCAACAGTGTATGTAGGCTTGACCAACTTGAGGAGGTTAATGGTATCAGGTGGCGAACCAGGAGATAGGATACCCCTTGATAAGCTGATAATAGAGTTCTGATGGTGTTGGAGTGCAACCTGATTGTGATATTATAGAGTATAGGATTCATTATTATTATATGTGTGTATGTATCGTGTATGTGCTTTGTCAAGTAAATGTGTCACAATTTGCTGGTGTTTGCCCTTGTCCTAGTGAGGCTTCCCAGGAGGTAGTAAAGAAGGAGAGAGAAAGAACCAAGAACCACTGCTGTGGACAGGGTAGGAGGTAATACTAGTAAGTCATAGGGGATTGAGGAGATCATATCTTATCTAAGGAGAGAGTGGGGAGTCACAGCGGCTCGAGTGGGTGTGTGCACGTGACAACGAGGCTAAGTGTTGGAGCCGCATCCCCTAAACGTGTGACGTTGAGCCCCTCTCCAAGAGCCAGAAGCGCCTAGTGTGATCTCCTAGTGAAGTGCAAGCACTCTACCGAGTTGTGGGTTGGGTTGTCCGTAGAGAAGGATCAACGACGACAACACCAACCAACCCACGAGTCTATAATAATGGTGAGCTATATTGAGCTCGTTAGCAGTGCTAACAGGGTGAGTTACATTGAACTCGTCAACAGTGTTGACAGGGTGAGCTACAGTGAGCTCGTTAGCAGTGCTAACAGAGTGAGTTACAGTGAACTCGTCAACAGTGTTGACAGGGTGAGCTACAGTGAGCTCGTTAGCAGTGCTAACAGGGTGAGTTACAGTGAACTCGTCAACAGTGTTGACAGGGTGAGCTACAGTGAGCTCGTTAGCAGTGCTAACAGGGTGAGTTACAGTGAACTCGTCAACAGTGTTGACAGGGTGAGCTACAGTGAGCTCGTTAACAGTGTTAACAGGGTGAGCTACAGTGAGCTCGAATTAACGAGGTGGAGTATTGTCTCATTCAATTATCATGGCGAGCAGTGCTCGTGGCATGGGGAACATTACAGCGTTCGATTGTCATGGCGAGCAATATTAAGCTCGTATGCGCATGGGGAACAAGCACTCATATTATTACGTTAATTCTAAGGTGAGCTATATTAAGCTCATGAAGCATGTTAATTAACAATGCTGATGTTTAACGATAATGCATTAAACATATTAGTTCTCTGTAAATTCGCTTACATATTAGTAAGTTTGCAAGTTTGTTCGTGCTGCGTTCCTACACTAAATAAGCAGAAACGAAAGAAAAAACAACTCAAACAAATTGATGCAAGTATTTAACACTAACTCTTAGTGCAGAAAACATGGCATCAAGAAGGTTTTTTTGGCAAACCTTTAAGCGCAAGTATAGTGGACCAGTGGTCCTAGTGAATTTCTAATTACTGAAGTTGCTTGATGACTTCATAGAATTACTAAATTCAGGAAATGCCAGTGGCATTGAGTGCTAGATTCTCTAGCCTAACATTATTAATTACCTAGGGGGTACCAGATTCTCTAGCCCAACATTACAATTTACCTAGGAAGACTGAGTGTGGTCAATTACTACTTGTCGAGAATAATTCTAGGTCTGCAGTGAATTCAATGGTTTGGTCGCTGTGACTTGTACTTGTTTGAGTACGGATCATTGGTTTTCACTGAGAGCTATGAAACATCTCGGCGAGTATCAATTGCACTACATTCAATCTGAGTTTGTTACTCAGCTGCGTTTCTCCTTTTAGCTTGCTGCTGGAGAATTGATTTACTGCTGACTAATTTATTATTGTTCGCAGGTTTAGGCTTGTTCACATTCAGAACTTTACCAGTAAGTAAGTAGCCACCTGCAGATTGGAGCATATTCATTCCCAATCGTTTAACATGTCCAGTTATGAACTGGTAATAGTAGTCGGCTCCTACTAGTACATCTACATTGTTAAGGCGGTCAGACGTTAACTTGTTGTCACCCAAATTAATTTCACGTTCCTGCAGGAAGTGGGCTGTGTACCCCAGACCCTTAATATTTAAGTCTAAAGGTATTTGATCTACAACAATGGCTTGGACAGCCTTGGCATGACTACCTAGTCGTACAAGCGGTTGAACTACTGAGTATTCATGGGTTCCTCGATTTATCATGGACCCTGACAAGTTTAATTTTACCTGTCCTATTGGTTGTAAATTAAGTGCCTCTGCTGCTCTTTGAGTAATGAAAGTTCTCTGGGAACCTTGGTCAAATAGTCCACGTATGGTGATCTTGGTTCCTCTGTTCTTCACTTGAAGTTGGGCAGTAGGCAAAGCAGCATCCACTTGAGATGCTTGTGAAGTTACGCTGTATACATCTCGCACCTTGCAGCACTGTACTCGTGTAGATTCTTTACGTCCTATTCTAGGATTGACATAATTAGTCCTAACTAATTTGCACAGTGCAGCATGATGCTTGCCCCTTCTACACCTATTGCAGGTGTTCAGTGGGGTTTCACAGCTGTTAACATTATGTGGTTTGAGACACCTAGTACATTTGTGTAACTGTTTGAGTCGTCTGACTCTTGTGTCTCTATTAGGATAATTGGTACATTTGTACAGAGAATGTTTTTGATTGCAAAACAAGCACATTTCCCATCCTGCAGATCGTTTTGGGGTTACCGGTTTAGGTAAAACAGTATTTGCAGGTGGTGATGGTTTTGCTGCTTGCATTTGCTTGTTATTTATTTTCTTGTGAGTACTTGGTGTACTCTGGGGAACCATTAACAGGCTCTTGGGAGTGCTCTTTGGACTATTAGGTCTCTTAGGAGCACCTGTGGAGTTATTAGGAGTGCTCTTTGGACTATTAGGTCTCTTAGGAGCACCTGTGGGGCTCTTAGGCCTCACTGATGAATCAGTGTTTGACTGATTTTGGTTACATTGATTATTAGCACCTTGGTTACCTAGTGACAGTGTCACTTTAGGAGTTTCAGGTAAGGAAACTGATGTAGGTACAGTTTTGGTGCATTCAGATTCAGCATTAATTGCTTGGTCTGCTGTATGATTGCTCATATTGCGCAAACCTGTAAATATATCCTGCATTGACAGGGTATTACCATTCTGGTATACATATAATTTATTAAGTGTGTCACCAGACAATTTTCTCTGGATGATAATTTTAGTCATCCACTCAGTAGTTGGGTGATCCACCTCTTTACTGAAAGAATTTATCAGTGACTCAAGCTGAAAACTAAAGGCTTGTAAGGAGTCAACTGATTGTTCTGGTGAAGATAAATTTAATAATTGGTGCACAAGGTTTATAATAGTCTTCTCATTGTTAGCACTTACTTTAGAAGGCTGTTGGGAGCAATTGTGACCATTACTTGTGTTGCTTAAGGCTTCTTGTTTAGCCTCAGCTTTGATTACAGCTTCTACTGCTGCTGCAGCATCAGCTTTATCATTTTCTGGTTCAGATTCACTGATTATTGCAGTTTCACTTGTTTCATCTGCAGCTTCACTTGTTTCTCTGGGTTCTTGTGATGGGCTAGTTAATTCAGTAGCCTTATGTATTGAACTAATAGAATCCAGGGAACATGGAGAAGAGTGGTCTGAAAATTGGTCAGACTCTGTAAACAAATCATCACATGAAGCTGTATTAGATGAGAGGTTAGAAAATGAAGGTTGAACTTCAGTTGTTGATCCTGTATAGTGATCAGCATTGATTAGAGGATTCTCCTCATCTTGAGTTAGCTCATGTATTTCATCTGAGCTGGGTGCTTGCTCGGTTGTAGGTCTTCTACAAAAACGTTCTATCCAATCAGGATCATTTTGTTTCGCAAGCACTCTTTTATAGTGATCTAACTTGTCTTGAATGGTATCTTCATATTCATCAAGATCATATTCTATCAGACTTAATTCGTCTGGGTCAGTATTACTGCTAAAGAGTTTGTCCTTATAAGCCTCGATTGTCTCCTTCACCTGGACATATTTTTCGTTAGCTGCCTCTGTGAAGATGTTGAACTCAAAGAAGTCAATTGGGTTGTTTTCTAAACAGTTGTCGTAGTCGTTAAGTCGTCTTGACAGGTACCTTTGAAGACTTCTCAAAATAATACTGATTCTCTTTAATATTTCAGAAGTATCCATTCTGGATGTAAATTTGATCCTGATAGGCTTATATAGCTACTTGTACAGCTATGGTGTCTGCTCCTTGATGTAGAGCAGGTATAATTATTGACAGCCTGATATTTCTTGAGGCTGGTTGTAATTTACCTCATTTAGAGGTTAGCTACCTACCTAATAATAAGCAACTAAGATTTGAGTGGTACCTTGGTCTCACTACAGGTGTTCCTCAGCTTAGCTCTTCTAAATCAGCCTCGGATGGGTAGTGGACTTACAGTAACACTCAAAGACATACATAGAAATATGCAATAAAATAATTACACAATAAATGGTTAATCCCACCCTTGATAGGGTCAGCACAAAAGAATAATATGTGTCACTAACTAGCTCAAACCTAGTCGTGAGAATTTCTACTTAAGAAACTACAACTATATTTAGTCTATGCTTGTGCCAAATTCAGCACAATCACAGCCTAAATTGCTACCTAATGAAGGTTGGCAAAGATTATATTATGGTGCAGTAATGTGCAAATAATTGTGCTGTTTTTTTGTTTTTTTTGTATTTTATATTTATTTATTGATTTATTTATTTTATTTATTTATGCATATACAAGAATGTACATAAGGAATGTGAGGATACAAATATGGTAATTACAGTCTTGTAAAGCCACTAGCACGCGCAGCGTTTCGGGCAGATAATATATAATATACACTTGTATAATTATGCGTATAAGAAATTAAATGAACACAAAGGAATTAATTGTGTTTGGCAAGTATTCTACTGCCGTAAATATTATCTAACTCCTGAATGTACTCCTAATTATGGAATAAAATGTTATCAGGGTTAGTAATGATTAACTAGTATGAGATCAGTAATTTGTATTAGTATACTGGATCCCTAAATGTTAATGATCCACTGACTTGAGTGAATCAGTAATTATAACATGGATTCAGGCTATAATGGACAGTCTGCTGACAGCTATATATTGAAACATTGGTATAGCCTAAATGGTTAACACTTAATTGGTGTTAGTGATTAATATAAGGTTATGAGCTGTTGCTCTTGGTGACCTAAAGATTCTACTTCAGTATGAAGTGTAGGTCTAAGTGTTGTGGGTAATTGGCTATGACCCACTAAAGCTACCTTATACATGAGGTGAAAGTAGCAATATGATAGTGTGATTTAGACTAACTGATGTGTTACATTGTTAGTTAACACAATTAATTAAATAGTTAGTCTAGCTGATATCACACAAGGATTAGTTATTAATGATTAATATTTGTAATTATAAATTTAATGCCTATCCGGTTCGATAAGGACCGTAATGTGGGACATTTGGGGCTTGAATCTAATTATTTAAATATTAATATAGTAAATTAAATTACGAAGGACCACCCGCTTTTATAGTAAAGAGGGAAACTGAGAAATTATGATCACTTGATAATTCCTAGATGAACCAGTAACTATGGATAAAATACTAGAGAATATGATCATATAAATAATTAATGGGCTGTGTGGGAACCGACCTGTGAGATTTATATTTATTTAATTTATATACTTCGATAGCAATTTGTATAATGATAAGTGGACTGTATTTCTGCAATAATCTCTTAATCTCATAAATCGATCCTCTACACATTAGGGGGGGTTTATTAAATTAATATATATGCAGCCAATCAAACTACAGAATTAACTACATACATTGAAGAGGTTCCTTATCTTATAGTACAGCAGGCTAGTCCACCAGGTATAACTAGGGTGTAGACACCAAATTATCCTCTTTGAGGTAGCTTCCATTACCCAGTAACTGGTGCACAAAGTCTTCCATCCTCGTCTTGACCTGTCAAAAGGGCGCTAACTGTGAAGCCAGATACCTATATATGACAAGTTATATCAGAGAAAACTGTACATGGAACAATAAAGACCTGGCTTAATTACCTTTAGTATGAGGCGATTTCGCGTTCTAACCGGCTAACCCTACCCAATGACATTAATGGCCACTAATGATAGATAATGGGTTTCGGAAAGAACACTTAACTTGAATTTGTAGACAGCGTGTTGATAATGGTACACTTTTAGTTTCCATAACACTACGTCCAAGTAAATTTAACAGGAGCCGAATTTGCTCCCGTGTGAGCCTCTGGTCTAGTCACAACAATGGCTGCCCTCCTTCCTCCCTGACGCCTGGCTTACATTGTCCACATGTCAGAAAGTGATAGAAGGGTCACATTTACTCTACTTTAATATTGATAATTAAGTTAATTTATATAAGATATTTTTATAATGGTAAAGTCCAAAGACTAATGTATTTAAGAATAATTCCCACCATAATAGGTGGTGAATTATAATAGTATGTGGTGATGATATCCCGTTTTCTTTAGACGGTAATTCCACTACAAGTTACGTTTTCTATGGGTAACTTGTTTATAATACAGCTATTATCTGTATGATTATTAAATGGTGTCGGATTTTCCGACATAATTCCCCAGGGGGCTGCTCACGGGTCGAAGTCCTAATTAGAACAGACGAACACCGATACTCCTCCTTCGAATTATTAGATTAATTTGATGTTAGTAGTTAGTAATCACACATTTGTGTGTCTGTTCGTACAGGACGGATGTCCCGTACTAGAGTTGTAGGGATTAGAAGTCCAATGCAATTTCATTTCCCTGTCAACTCTTGAAAGGCTAATATTCAAGCCTTATTACATATTATTTAACCCAGAAGACTGAATGTGATCAAGTACTACAGTCAAGTATGATTCAGGGACTGCAGTGAGATCAGTGACATTAGATATAACTTGAAGTTTCTTCAGGTAACTGGTCACTGATATATAAACACTGAGGCCCATGGAATACATCTTGATTAAATAATAAATGTATCAAATCAGTCATCAGATTTATTGGGGTTTAATTTAGTTAATTGATTCAGAAGATTGAATAGCTCATCATTAAAGTAAAGTATGGTTCTGAGACTGCAGTGGGTTCAGTGACATTGGTCGCAGTGACTTGTAGCTGTTTTAGGCTACTGTTCACTGATTTGCCACTGAGGCCTCATGAACTCATCTCCAGCTTTAAATGATGATACTAACATCAACCTCTGTTGGTATAGTCAGCTGTAATCTCCTTAGTATAATGCTACTGGAGAAATATAATCAGCTGACAAATTTAGATTTCTACTGGTATTGTTTATCTGCAGGCATAGGTCTCCTCAGGCTTGATACTGGGCCTGAGAGTAATTTACCTCCTGCAGAGTTTAACATGGTTATACCCTGATATTTAGTAGGGCTACCGATGAATCGATGACAATAGTCTGTCCCTACAAGGAGACCGAAGTCGGTGAGGTGATCAGACTTAATATTATCTGCCAATTTTATTCCTCTATTTCTCAGGAATTTGGCTGTTGCTCTCAGACCTTGAACTTGTAGGTCTACTGGTATTTTGTCCACCACAATGGCTTGTACTCGACAGACGTACCTGCCTAAACGTACTGATGGTTGTACCACCTGGTAGACTTGAGGTCCTGCATCTGTTACAAACCCTGAGATGTTGAATGACGTCTGGGCTACAGGCCTTAATTGTAATTCATCTGCCAACTTTTTAGTGATATATGTTCTCTGGGACCCTTGGTCAAACAACCCACGGGTATGGACCTTGGCCCTCTTATTCAGGATGGTAATTTGGGCAGTAGGCAAAGTCGTATTACCTTTAGACTTTGCCGATTGGACACTCTTTGTTTGTTGCACCTTGCAGTACTGTACTGTGGTGGGAATGCTATCTTCCACCTTGGGTCTTGAATACGTTAATTTCGTATATTTGCACAGTGCTGCATGGTGCCTACCTCTTCTACACCTGTTACAGGTGTTGAATTGGGTATCACAATAGTCTATGTTGTGTGACTTGAGACACCTTGCACATCTCCCTAATTCCTGGAGTCGCTCCATACGAGTGTCTCTAGTTGGATAATTAGCACAACAGTATGTTGAATGTTTCTTTTTGCAGAACATACATGTCCCCCAGCCTACTGCACGTTTGGAAGTTACCGGTTTGGGTGAACTAGTAACAGTAGGCTTGGAGGATGCTGCTGCATTGTCAGATTTTCTGCAAATTGATGTTTGAGTAATTGACTGATGTTTATTTGGGGTAGTTGTTTTACCCTTTAATTGACTCTTATTTTCTATTTCTGAAGGCTTGCATGAGGCTTTAACTTCCTCATTTGCTCGTCGTTTGTTTATGATGGAATGTAAACCTTCAGTGATGTCCTGTACTGTCAGGATGGTGTTATGTTGATGTGCATATAATTCATCTAGTATATCGCTGGACAATTTTCGTTGAAGGACTACTTTGGTCATCCATTCACTAGTAGTTATATCAACCTTAAGACTGAATGTTCTTAGTAGTGACTCAAACTCCATGCTGAAGGATTGTAATGAGTCAGCAGTCTGATCAGGTTGAGGTAAATCCAACAATTGTAGTACTAGATGTATGACAGTTTTCTCATTGCCAGCATTATCCCTAGGAGGCTGGACTGGGAAATTAGTGCTGTCGCTATTTTCATTTACATTTTCTACTACTGGTTCAGCTTCACCTCTAGTTTGGAGGTATGTTAACTTAGTAGCTTCAGGTATTGGGTTTTCAGAAACCACAGAGACTGTAGATAAATTGTCTGAAAACTGCTTAATTTCTGGTGGTATATTATTGGGTGAAGCTGTAGTGGGTGAAGCTTTATCCTTGTTGATTAAAGGATCTAATCTGGCTTTACATTTATTCTCAAAAAGATCCAGATCATCCATAACATTATCTACTTTATTTGATGTACTTGCTATTTGTTCTGATTCAATTATCCTGTGTAAATGTTCCAACCTGCCTTGAGTTTCTTCTTCATATTGTGCTAGGTCAGACAGGAATGGTTCCACATCTTCAACTACTACGTCATCGTGGACTTGATTTTGGTAAGATTTCCTATTTGCTTTCAATATATGCAATTGGGTTTGAATCTGTAACAGTGGTATTTTCAACCGATGATAATTAATTACAGGCTCATATAACAACTGTCCATATTGGTTGAGATCCCTTGTTAGTTGGCGTTTGCTTGCTATTAAAGCACGCTTTGCTTTCTGTGGATTAGTCATGGTGACTTGTTAATTGAGCACCACTGGCTCATAAATTGTGAGCAAGTACTAATGGTAGCCTAGGGTAAATTCTGCACTCGCTAGGCAATAATCCTACCTCTACTAGAGGTTAGCACTTAAAATTAATACACATTATATATATATACAATCATTCACACTAATGATTTGAGTGATAAACCAGTGTCACTGGAAGTACCTTTAGGTTAGCTCTTCTATATCACCCTAGGATGGTAGAGACACTAATTAATCACTCAAAGGTGTAATGATCATAAGTAAATTATTATATATACAACTCAACTCGAGTTGTTAAAAATTACACCCAAAATAGTGTCTGGACCATTCATTAATGGTGTTAGGTTATTCAATATAGTACAACTGACTATGGTAATAATGGGACTAGGATGAACGATAATAGTTCAACTAGTCAATGGCTTTATCCTACCCTGTTGTGGGTTGGCAATTAGTAAATATACTGTGATCACTAGTGCAATATATATTAAATAATTATCTATTTTGGAGAAATAATATACACAATTATTGATAATAGCCTCTTAATTAGCCTCTATGAAACTTCTAATATTATCTAGAAGTATTAAATATTATTAGTGACCTCGCGAAATAAACTCCACAAAATTCGTAGATAATCTCTCGCGAAATGTAACACCACGAAATCCGTGAACAATCGCGAGGACACAGCCACTAATTTGGCTGGCTTCTATATTAGCGCTGTCATTTCACGAAATAACACGCCACCAAATATCTGTGGGTGTGCATGAAACCGCTGACGAAGCTGAACTCGGCTGAGGGAGGCTCCTGAGCTCCCTCGAGGCTACGCTGCCGTCTTGACTGCTGGCTTTGTTTAAATAACACTGCACTAGTATATTTAATGAATCCACTGGTTAACTGGTTCATCCGGTACTAAGATGACCAAATGTGGGTTCATAGGATTAAATAATCCGTCATCCGGTTCGAAGGACCAAATAATGTGGGAACCGACCTGTGAGATTTATATTTATTTAATTTATATACTTCGATAGCAATTTGTATAATGATAAGTGGACTGTATTTCTGCAATAATCTCTTAATCTCATAAATCGATCCTCTACACATTAGGGGGGGTTTATTAAATTAATATATATGCAGCCAATCAAACTACAGAATTAACTACATACATTGAAGAGGTTCCTTATCTTATAGTACAGCAGGCTAGTCCACCAGGTATAACTAGGGTGTAGACACCAAATTATCCTCTTTGAGGTAGCTTCCATTACCCAGTAACTGGTGCACAAAGTCTTCCATCCTCGTCTTGACCTGTCAAAAGGGCGCTAACTGTGAAGCCAGATACCTATATATGACAAGTTATATCAGAGAAAACTGTACATGGAACAATAAAGACCTGGCTTAATTACCTTTAGTATGAGGCGATTTCGCGTTCTAACCGGCTAACCCTACCCAATGACATTAATGGCCACTAATGATAGATAATGGGTTTCGGAAAGAACACTTAACTTGAATTTGTAGACAGCGTGTTGATAATGGTACACTTTTAGTTTCCATAACACTACGTCCAAGTAAATTTAACAGGAGCCGAATTTGCTCCCGTGTGAGCCTCTGGTCTAGTCACAACAATGGCTGCCCTCCTTCCTCCCTGATGCCTGGCTTACATTGTCCACATGTCAGAAAGTGATAGAAGGGTCACATTTACTCTACTTTAATATTGATAATTAAGTTAATTTATATAAGATGTTTTTATAATGGTAAAGTCCAAAAACTAATGTATTTAAGAATAATTCCCACCATAATAGGTGGTGAATTATAATAGTATGTGGTGATGATATCCCGTTTTCTTTAGACGGTAATTCCACTACAAGTTACGTTTTCTATGGGTAACTTGTTTATAATACAGCTATTATCTGTATGATTATTAAATGGTGTCGGATTTTCCGACAGGCTGTATAATTAAATGAATCAAACCTCAAACACCTACATTGGGGGGTTATTACTGGAACTCAGTACGTCCAGGAACTAGTGTGGTTCGTTCACTAATCCAAGATATAATAATCTAATCCTATGAATAATTGTGAAATCAATGTCATTATCATTAATGGGAACATAGATTATGAATATAATGATGATAATCATAATAAACACATGTCAATCCAAAAACAGAGTTCTGCATGTAAATAATTCCAGATAATAAATTAGAGGAATACAAAGGAATCTTAGCTTAATGACGATTCCTTAAAGTAAGTCATGACGCTTCCTCTGATTCTCCTGGGCTCGGCTGGATGACGAGTGGGATTTGATTAACATGGGAGAGGGCAGCTAAGAGAATTCTTCTCACATGCTGCAAAACAAATATTTACAGTAGCAACTAATTAAACTACTGGATTTCTATGTCCAACAAATTAATATTAATAGTAGGTAAGGGATAATGACCTGTGATTTGGTGTTGGTATACGTCGTCACGACAAATCACCCAGCTACTATTCTACACCCTATCAGATGCATCAAATAAGGATAAGATACTTAGCTAATATGGGCACTGTGTAAGTTTTAAGTTTGCCGAAATTCGCGTCCCAGGCTCTGGCTTCACCTATCCTGGATAATGACGCGCTTCACTGGCCGGTCACGTGGAATCACCAAGTACCAGATTTGATAGGTTCCTTATATGACACTGACACCAGGTGAAGATATTGTCTGCAAGGCACTTCATGCCTCACAGTGGCGACTTTCTTCGGGAGAATGGCTAGCGTTTACCCTGATGGCTGGATAATGGCGTCTCCTCGTGAGCACTACGTGAACAGGTCCACTCGGGAGCGTCTCAACACGTGCACTGGCTTGCTCTCCTTCCCCGCTCCGCCTCTTGCGTTCATTAGACAAGTTATTATCATGAATATTAGTATTTCTCGCGGTTGTGCTTAAAATGCTCGAGTCAGGACGGGTTTATTATTTAGAAGAGTTAAATATTATTATTTGCCAGTTCAGTGAGAGTAAACATATAATGGAGAAGAATTAATGTCTCTCCATGGCATTCACTTGTGACGTTAATTTTTATTACTAGATAACTGCTATGACTCTAACGCTCTATTCGGCTTTAGTTGGAGGTCAATTTATCTGTAATTAATTATCACACAGAACACCTTTTGTTATAGAGAATCGAATTCAATTCTCAGGCACATTGGATATAATGTGTTTATTACAATGAAATCTGACGCAATACTGGCGTCGGGTGACGTGAGAATTCTAGCCTATTGCACAGATGAAATTATTAGTACATGTGAATTCTACGTTGTGTTAATTTTACTTACTACAATGATTAGTAGAATTAGTAATAATTAATTAATGAGAAGACAACAGTGTTGTATTCGGTGTTGGAAATTTCCAACAGAGTAGACACCAGCAGCATTAGAAGCAGGAAGAGCAGTGTGAACTAGATTGCTACGAAGAGTGTTAGTTTGTCGAAAGACGAGCTTTATGTCAAGAGGACGAAAGGTATTAGTAGGAGTTTTGAGTTCAGAAATGAAGGGAAGGCAGAGCAGTGCTAATTGTGTCGGAAGTAGGTTTAGGATGAAAGAAATTTCGTTTAGCTTGAGAATAGACACAGTTGATAAAATAAAACGGGTAACCAAGGCGAGAGAATGATTTGTAGATAAAGGAAATTTCAGAATCAAGAGCCTGAGGGTCGCTGATGCGTAGAGCGCAGAGGAAGAGAAACAAGAATATTTTTCTGAAGAGGATGGTGGTAGGAAAGGAAGTGAATGTACTTGAAAATGGTCCAGGCCGGACCGAAACGTCGTCGTCCCTTCAATTTCTAGTGTGTGGTTTGGTCAACATAATTATATATTCTTACTCAAATGCTGGCTACATAGTATAACATCAACCAAACACTGGTAGTGATCTGTTCGTACTTGTATATCTACATAACTTTATTGTGCAATTAGGGCAGACCTTAATAATCTTAAATTCAAATCCCAGTGTGCTGATGGAAATTCCCTGATGAAATGATAATTAACGTTAAGCAATAAACTCACTTGTAGGTCTCCGATTCTCGTACATTATATATGAGAATGTATAGTCTTCAACACAATAATGCCTGTAGCCTCTTCACTTTCAAACTATGTATTATAGTATTGGATTAACCACCCTGAAAAAACTCATTAACTTAGATATTTAGGATTACGGAGCATTTTGATTTCAAATTTCCATTTACATGATACACATGAGCAATGTAAAATTTTTCCATTTGTCCCATTTTACATTCCATGCGGTTGTGATCCATGAGTCTTTCAATTTTTACCGAGTCCTCAGTACTTCAGTTCACACATGAACTTCGTATCGACTGTGCATTCCCTCTCCTCGACGTATACGTCAAAACCAGAGACGCCACATTTACTACTGACGTCTTCACGACACCATCAATCAGGTGTGTGTGTGTGTGTGTGTGGATGGCCTCAGTGAGTGACGCTACTGATACAAGACAAGTGTGATGAACTCATACAAACGTAGACCTCTCACCCACTGCAGAAACTGCACCCAGCACACAAAGAATTGGAGAATATGGTGCAAGCCCCAGTAAACTATGGATAAACAAAGAAGTGAACACCTGTATTACGAAGTATCTAAATAAATTGTACAACTCCACCCACACCAGCAGTCGCCCCCACGCAAGTTAGTCAGTAAACTAGCCCGACATTCAAGAAAATAGGCAAGCAGGCAGTCAGGCTGACAGGAAGGCAAGATAACAGGCCGGGAGACAGAAAGGCAGACAGAGGCAAGCGATCTGGAAGGCAGGCCATCAGGAAGGAAGACAGGCTTGCAGAATGGCCAAAAGCAGGAGGTAAAGCAGAATGACAATCAGGCTGATAGGTTTGCAAAATGGCAGGCAGGTTGACAGGATGGCATGGAGTCTGGGAGGCAGGATTGCAAGCAGGCTGGGTGGCATGATTCAGGCGGGAAGGATGAGAGGCAGGTTGGCAGGACAGCAGATTAACTGGCAGGCGGGACGTCCTGCAGATTTGCAGGAAGGCTGGCAGATTGGCTGACAGGCTGTGAGGCACACTGATATCATAGCAAGGAGTGTGTCATGACGGCAGGCAGGCTAGTAGTACGGCAGGTAAGCTGGCAGGCAGGCTGGCAGGAGAGAAGGAAGAACGGCAACAGGCTGGCAGGTCGGAAGACTGGTTGACAGGATGGTTGACAGGACGGCAGTAAGGTTGACAAGATGCAGGAAAGTTGACTGGATTGCAGGCAATACAGCAGGTAGGCTGAAAGGAAGGCATACAGGCTGGTAGGACGTCAGGCAGGAAGCTGAAAGATTGGCGATCAGTCTGTGAGACACGCTGGTATGATGGCAGGCAGGCTAGCAGGATGGCAGGACTGCAGGCACACTTGCAGGAGGGTAAACAGGCTTTGATGGTCGACAGACGGCAGGCAATGTTGGAAATTTCCAACAGTTATTCTCATCTGTGGGGAAATCTGGCTCCAGTATAATACTAATAAAATGTATAATTTCAAATGTAAAATAATGATAAATTCTAAGATAGCTCGAAGGACCAGAATGAGTAATTAAATAAGAAAATCCGTGACTTATAGATCTATGATTATATAAATAAATTCTATTAATTAAGCAATGACTGTAAATTATATAATTCTAGAGTCAGCCTCCCATGTCACATTTTTGGGGGGTATTCTATAAGATTAATCTATGTGTAACATATATTATGCAATAATGATAATAATTATAATATGCACACACATAGGTAATGAGTAAAATATGTAATGCAAAATACTACTGCAATGTGAAAATTAATAATGCATAAATGGCAAAATACTACTGCAATGCGAAAATTAATAATGCATAAATGGCAGTATCAGATATATAGATATATGTATATGGACTCTGAATAATAAGGTACTATCTACAATGAAAACTGTTTATGTCTCAGCTGTGACAGGGGACGTAGATGCAATCCACTGTACGCCAGGCTGGAAACTGTTTGAGATAGTGTTACTTGGAGCACGTGAGGGTATGGCGGTCACACGCTTCCTCAGGGGTGTTGCACCATGCTGCAATAATGATAATTCCGTAATTTCCACCCCAAACTAGTATTTACATACATATAAGTTAATATCAAAATATTTGGAGGGGAAAGAACTGCACTTACATGGAATTTTGGGTACTCCTGCAGCGTGAGGACATGGCTACCTATATTATTCATATTTAAGAGCTCTATAAATATTAATAAAAGGTAAAATGCCTGCCGAACTGGTGTCCGTGATTCTGGTAAGCTGCGTCCTCAATCTGGCATCGAAGGATGTTCGGATGCCGGCTGGATGAACAGATTTTTCGGACCGCTTACGGAACACCATAACACCATGCTTCTTGTTGGTAATGGCGAGAGTCCTCTCTCTCCTCCTTCCCCAAAGTCGCGCATGCGCAATAGTTCGCCGTGAGGATTCGAGCATAAATTACATTTATTTATTAACGCTAAATAGGGAAGGGGGCGTGTATGAACACTCTTGATGGTTCAGATAAATTCTCTATGTGTTGAAGTTTAATTCTCACAGTGCACGTCAGTTAATGTAGACGGCACAAATAAAACAATACGGGCTTCGTGGTGGAAATGATGTTAGATTATGATATGATTTACTGGAACAGCGATTAAGCTGGGTAAAGAAATTCCAGTAAACTATTGTACACTAAAAGTAAACCTATTACTAAATTATTATTCCTAATAAAGGAAAGTAAATGGTTACATTGGTGTTAGATCTACAGGTATGTGGAAATTTTATCCCCCGTGCGTGGGTGACGCAATTCTAGAAGAAATTACATGATGTTCCACAACCTAATACAGTAAATTCTACAATACTAAACTACGTATTAGTAGTGTTAGTCAATTATTACTCTTAATACAGGAAATACATCCTGTTGTATTAAGGATTATTACAGGAAATAATACACATACCTAATACAACAGGAAATATATCCTGTTGTATTAGGGATGAGAATAACTGTTGAAAATTTCCAACATCATCCCTAATACAATAGGATGTATTTCCTGTATACACACACTTCACACTCATTTACTAATCCTTAGTACAATGGGATGTATTTCCTGTACTAAACGTAATAATTAACTAACACTACTAATCCGTAGTTTAGTATCACAGAATTCATTGCATTAGGATGTTGAACATCATGTAATTTCTCTTAGAATTGTGGCAGTGTTGCGTCAGCCACCCACTGAGAATAAATTTCCACATATCTATAGATGTAATAGAAGTCCAACCATTTACTTACCTTTATCAAGGATAATTATTTAGTAATAGGTTTACTTTATTTAGTATACAACAGTTTACTGGAATTTCTTTACCAAGCTTGATAGCTGTTCCAGTAAATAATATTATAATCTAAAATGATTTTCACCTCCAAAGGATTGTCGTTTTATTTGTGCAGTCTACATTAACAGAGTAGCACTAGGAGAAAATATATTACCACATAATGCGTTTATATATGACGTAAATTTTCGTCATAAACACTTCCTTCCCTATTAAACTTCATATAATTAAATATAACTTATTCTCGGGGCCCCCACTGGGAGCTATCGTGCATGCGCGTCCCGAGAGGGAAGGGAACTCTTGCCATTTTTGATCAACTGGCAGTACAGTGTTCCGTACATCATCGGCTTCAGATTGAGGACGCAGCTTACCAGAATCATGGACAACAGTTCGGCAGACATTTTTACCTTTTGTATTATTATTTTAAGCTCTACTAATAATTAATATAGATGCAATGTCGTGATGCTGCAGGTGATAAAATAAACCCCATGTAAGTGCTGTTTCTACCCCTCCAAATATTTATATATTGCATATATGTCTGTGAATACTAATTTGGAGGGGAAATTATGGAATTTAATTATTCCAGCCTGGGGCAAAACTACTGAGAAACCGTGTGACTGTCATATACTCACGTGTTCCAAGGATCACTATCTCAAGCTGTTTCCAGACTGTTGTAGAGACTGGACTCCACGTACATCCCTCTGTCACAGCTGAGATTTAATCAGTTTTCATTGTAGATAGTACCTTTTAATTATTGAGAGTCAATACATACTATATTGCATTGATTACATAATAATCTTTATCGTGCATTAGTCTTTTTGCATTACAAGTTTTTCTCATTATCTATGTGTGTACATATTGTCATTATTATTATCATATAATATATGTTGCACGTAGATTAATCTCATAGAATACCCCCAAGATGTGTCATGGGAAGCTGGTTCTAGATTGTATAGAATTTAGTCACTGCAGAATAGAATATTAAAATTTATTACATATAATCATAGAGATCAATAAGTCACTGGTTCTCTCATTTAACAACGCATTCTGGTCCTTCGAGCTATATTAGAATTATTATTATTTGCATTTACAGAAAGATACACTTTATCAGTATTAAACTAGAGCCAGATTTCCCCACAGGCAGGCTGACATGAGGTCAGGGAAGCTGGCAGAATGGTAAGATGGCAGGCAGGACGGCAGACAAGTTAGCAGGCTGGCAGATTGAATGGCAGCCAGAATGGCGGGACGGAAATTAGGCTAACCTGCTTTTGTCTGTCCTAATATCAGGCTATTTAGCAGGCTGGCAGGCAGGCTGGCAGGACGACAGGCAGGTTGGGAGAACGGCAAACAGGCTCGTAGGCAGATCGGTAGGTAGGCTGGCAGAACGGCAGACAGGCTGGCAGGCATGCTGGTAGGCAGAACAGTAGGTAAGCTGGCAGGCAGGCTGGTAGGTAGGCCGACAGGATGGCAGGCAGGCTAGCTAGAACGCACTCTGGCAGGCTAGCTGACAGGCAGGTTGGGAAAGTTGGGAGGTGGGCAGATGGGAGGCAGCCTTGAGTTAAGATGGTCAGTAACCACAAGTGGTTAATCTGGTTTTGTCTGAGCCTTAAATATATGATGGAGGAATTGTTACACAGAGCAGTATGTACGGAGTAGTTTGGAACCCTAAAGACATGCTGCATTTTTATCAGATTAATAATGGCAACTAACTCTAGCAAGCTAGAGTATCAGAACCTTCAGTCAGACCCACCTCTTCCCATGGACACCTTTAGTCAGACCCACCTCTTCCCATGGACACCTTTAGTCAGACCCACCTCTTCCCATGGATACCTTTAGTCAGACCCACCTCTTCCCATGGATACCTTTAGTCAGACCCACCTCTTCCCATGGATACCTTTAGTCAGACCCACCTCTTCCCATGGACACCTTTAGTCAGACCCACCTCTTCCCATGGATACCTTTAGTCAGACCCACCTCTTCCCATGGATACCTTTAGTCAGACCCACCTCTTCCCATGGATACCTTTAGTCAGACCCACCTCTTCCCATGGATACCTTTAGTCAGACCCACCTCTTCCCATGGACACCTTTAGTCAGACCCACCTCTTCCCATGGATACCTTTAGTCAGACCCACCTCTTCCCATGGATACCTTTAGTCAGACCCACCTCTTCCCATGGATACCTTTAGTCAGACCCACCTCTTCCCATGGATACCTTTAGTCAGACCCACCTCTTCCCATGGGCACCATTAGTCAGACCCACCTCTTCCCATGGATACCTTTAGTCAGACCCACCTCTTCCCATGGGCACCTTTAGCCAGACCCACCTCTTCCCATGGGCACCTTTAGTCAGACCCACCTCTTCCCATGGACACCTTTAGTCAGACCCACCTCTTCCCATGGACACCTTTGGTCAGACCCACCTCTTCCCATGGACACCTTTAGTCAGACCCACCTCTTCCCATGGATACCTTTAGTCAGACCCACCTCTTCCCATGGACACCTTTAGTCAGACCCACCTCTTCCCATGGATACCTTTAGTCAGACCCACCTCTTCCCATGGACACCTTTAGTCAGACCCACCTCTTCCCATGGACACCTTTAGTCAGACCCACCTCTTCCCATGGACACCTTTAGTCAGACCCACCTCCTCCCATGGACACCTTTAGTCAGACCCACCTCCTCCCATGGACACCTTTAGTCAGACCCACCTCTTTCCGTGGACACCAAGGAAGGACTGTGGGAATTTACATATGAGAGCAATATTTAATAAGTTTAATTTTATATGAATAATTATTAAATTTTGGTTAATCATATATTTAATTACATTATAAGTTTATTTTATTAAAAGTAGTGGACTGAATCAGTCTGCACAACTGACTCCTTACACACTTATTATATTTAAAACCATAAATAACTAATCATAAAAAAATCTGTTAATTAAGTTAAGAATTTGGATTTATGGCGTTGCTTTGCTATACGGTCTTGCTCTCAGTCTGGACGCCAGCCTGCCTACAATATACATTGCAGTAATGCATAGAAAATTTATTGAATTATTAAATCACGAATTAGGGTGATTTATTATCGGGAATACTTACCCATCAGTGCTGGTTGATCATGCCACATAACCATATCAGGCTGGTAAACTAAGAAGGGCCACTCCCTATAACTATATCAGAAATGGAACAAGGCATTTCCCTTATTGTAGAAGAGGTCAATCAGCGGAGTGTACCATAGAACCTTAATACTGTTTAAAACTCCAGCCCTGCATCAAGTGTACTCACCTAATTGTGCCTGCGGGGGTTTGATTTTTGGCTCTTTGGTCCCGCCTCTCAACTGTCAATCAACTGGTGTACAGATTCCTGAGCCTACTGGGCTCTATCATATCTACGTTTAAAACTGTGTATGGAGTCAGCTTCCACCACATCACTGCCTAATCAATTCCATCTGTTAACTACTCTGACACTGAAAAAAGTTCTTTTTAACGTTCTTTTGGCTCATTTGGGTACCCAGTTTCCACCTGTGTCCCCTTGTTCGCGTATCATCCGTGTTAAACAGTTTATCTTTATCTACCCTGTTAATCCTCTGAGAATTTTTTAGGTAGTGATCATGTCTCACCTTACTCTTCTGTCTTCTAATGTCGTGAGGTGCATTTCTCTCAGCCTTTCCTCGTAACTCATGCCTCTTAGTTCTGGGACTAGCCTAGTGGCATATCTCTGAACTTTTTCCAGCTTCGCCTTGAGCTTGACAAGGTACGGGCTCCATGCTGGGGCCGCATGCTCCAGGACTGGTCTTACATATGTGATATACAAGGTTCTGAATGATTCCTTACACAGGTCCCTGAAGGCAGTTCTGATGTTAACCAGCCTCGCATACGCCGCAGATGTTATTCTTTTGATGTGGGCTTCAGGAGACAGGGTTGGTGTGAAATCAACTCCTAGATCCTTCTCTCTCTGTCCGTTTCATGAAGGACTTCAACTCAGATTCTGTATCCTGTGTCTGGCCTCCTGTTTCCACTGCCTAGTTTCAATACCTTACATTTACTCGGGTTGAACTTTAGTAGCCATTTGTTGGACCATTCATGCAGTCTGTCTAGGTCATCTTGTAGTCTCATACTGTCTTCCACCGTCTTAATCTTCCTCATAATTTTTGCATCATCAGCAAACAATGAGAGGAATGATTCTATACCATCTGGGAGATCATTGACATATATAAGAAACAGTATGGGTCCAAGGACTGAACTCTGCGGGACCCCACTGGTGACGTCTCGCCAATCTGAGACCTCACCCCGTACAGTGACTCGTTGTCTTCTGTTACTTAGGTACTCCCTTAGAGTGTGTTCCATTTGGGTTAAGTGTAATATGGCGAGTCTCCTTTCTCAGTCAAGGAGCGCTCTTGCCCATATATATTTTATCACAATCCCAGAGGAGAGGTATTTAAATTTTACTTTCTTTAAAATAATTTCAGCTTTTATCAAATTTGTTAATTTATGCTGAAAACCGTAACGAGACTCTATGAATTAAATATTTATGTATAGACACAAATACGCTCTGTACTCTACACGTTTGTGACGTGGCGGTCACATTTTCTCCACAATGAGTGGAGGAATTATTTACATTTCTTCCTCTTGAAGATAAACTTAACTTTAATTTTGTTTTGATGGTTCTACACAGCAACAGAAACTATCTTTTCCTGATGTATATTTAGTTAAGTAAAATATAATAACTATAAATAAATATTGTGTGGGAAATTTCCCACATAATTCCAGGGAAAAGAAACATGGATCGGAACCCACTGATTTCTACAAGAAATCAAACACATTTTGGGTTACACTGAGTAGTTTATTCAGAGCAGAGCACTGAGTACAGTCAATTACTGAAGTAAAGTGAGGCTTGGGAACTCAGTGAGAACAGTGACAGTGGTCACTATGACTTGTGACTTTTGTTCGGGCCACTTGTAAATGACTATCCACTGAAGCCCATGGAACCACATCACGGCTCTAGTTATTTGTTTTAATGTCAGTCCTCTAGATAGATTATCAGCTGGTTTCTCCTTAGTTGGGCCTATCAGAGTTTATATCCAAATGATAAGGCTCTAATTACTTTAGAGTTGTTACTGACATCTAGCATTTTCCTCCTATAGTTGTATTTCAATTGCAGTACTGGTTCATTGTCTGGCCACACCACAGTTAGTTGGATGTGGTTGTTTATTAATGTTTTCTGAAGATTTACTTTATAAATCTTCAGAAGATTTAAGATGAAGATAAGAAGAAGCGACATCATTTACTATCCTTTTATACAATATTCAGTTAATATTCCTGCTGTTTTTGTACTAACAAATTCATTCAAAGAAACGAGACTACTGTGAAATTTTTCTCGAGAAAAACGAGATATCACTGCCACGTCGCAATTTAATTTACCAGCTAATAATAATGTGAATCACTTAAAACACCAATCTATGCATTAGAACTAAGGAAAAGTATTCTATATGACTGGAACTAATATAATTACTAAAAACTAAAGTCTGCCTCCCATTGTCAATAAAAGGACATTATAGGAACTGGTGAGAGAGATACGTCTCTCAAGCCGGGAAGGAGGCAAACGCCGTTAATTTTAACATCAACAAGTCTCGCTTGGAAACTGCTTGTAGCTACACAATTATATGCCTCTAGACGCAGGGTTATGTGAAGTACAAACTCCCATCATCATCACGGTCTTCGTCAACAATAAGGGAAGTTTTCTTTACCCGATAACCCATTAATTAAATCTAGTCATTCCTTGCCAGTAATGCAGGTAGATTAGGGGTAGACCGGTTAGGACACGCAGTGAGCCACCCAACACGGTAAATACTAATTCAATCTTATCTAATAAATTACAATAACTTCCCCTGATATAGATGTCATATACGATTACGGTTACGATTATTACTGTGTTCCATACCCTTTTGACAAGTGTAACTGAAGGTAAAGAAGAATTAGCAACAATTAACTGTTACAATACATGACATGTGATTACACTAGCATCACCAAGGGGAGTATTAGTCTATTGATCATTGGGGTTCATATCTGGTTGACCAGGCCATAAACAACCATACAGATCAGCTGCATTTGTTTAATTTAGTTTACTAACCTAGGTGGCTTGACATTTGCAGTAAATGTCTACCAATCGATTAATTTCGATTGATATATCATATAATTAACGAACGCCCCAGCTTGTGTAGGAAATAATTTGTGGAAATTTAGAATCAAACCGTCCATTATTGAAACAAATACATTAACATAAGATATAAATTAATATAAATTTCTTAATAAATAAATAAAATAAACAAATAAAGTAAGTTTTCCCAACATGATTGGTCTACATCAAACCGGATGAACCAGAATTAGCCACTTTTTCATTAAATCTAGAAATACACTAGTTCTCAGACCCATATGATTGGGTCTTCGAACCAGGATAGTCTAGAGAGCTACACAAATATTAAATTAAGGAATCAGTAAACAATATCTTATAAACAAATATCCAGTCACAGACTGGCCACCCAGCCTAGTCTCAGTGGTTTTCACCGAGTTTAACCATGAATTGTGTGGCATTTTTATATCTGCAGAGTGCCACCGCAAAAATTACCTCCAGCCAAATTGTGGCTACATCTTCGCAGAGTTTATCCACACAAAATTTGTAGTGTTTATTTTTGCGAAGTCACTAATAAAATAATTGATACTTCCAAATAACACTAGAGGGTAAGAAGTGGCTACCATTGACTAGTTGAACTAAATATTGAACAAACTAGTACAATTAATTAATTATGAAGACCATTTTAAATGGTGGGATCTATACCAACACGAGTTGCGTTGTGTATCTATAATTATTTACCTAATTTATATATTTACCTATAATCATTTCACCTTTGAGTGTTAATTAGTGCCTTCACCAATCAAGGGTAATTTTGAGGAAGTAGCCTAAAGTATATCCAACAGTGACACTGATTACCACTCAAATCATTTGTATATATATATATATATATATATATATATATATATATATATATATATATATATATATATATATATATATATATATATATATATATATATATATATATATATATATATATATATATATATATATATATATATATATATATATATATATATATGTCGTACCTAGTAGCCAGAACGCACTTCTCAGCCTACTATGCAAGGCCCGATTTGCCTAATAAGCCTAGTTTTCATGAATTAATTGTTTTTCGACTACCTAACCTACCTAACCTAACCTAACCTAACTTTCTTGGCTACCTAACCTAACCTAACCTATTAAGATAGGTTAGGTTAGGTTAGGTAGGGTTGGTTAGGTTCGGTCATATATCTACGTTAATTTTAACTCCAATAAAAAAAAATTGACCTCATACATCATGAAATAGGTAGCTTTATCATTTCATAAGAAAAAAAATAGAGAAAATATATTAATTCATAAAAACTTGGCTTATTAGGCAAATCGGGCCTTGCATAGTAGGCTGAGAAGTGAGTTCTGGCTACTAGGTACGACATATATATATATATATATATATATATAACTGAAAACTCACACCCCAGAAGTGACTCGAACCCAAATTGCCAGGAGCACTATGCTAACTGGTGTACAGGGCACCATATCCACTCGACCATCACGACCGGACAAAGCTGATGGTAGCCGAAGTTATTTACCCATCAGCCCGCCGGCACTCTGATGGTAATCTTGGGCATAGTATTTTATCAAATCATCTTATTCTTTGGGGCACACGTGAGGAACACTAATGCAAACAAGCCTGAATGGTCCCCAGGCATATATGCAACTGAAAACTCACATGTGCCCCAAAGAATGAGGTGATTTGATAAAATACTATGCCCAAAATTACCATCAGAGTGCCGGCGGGCTGATGGGCAAATAGCCTCAACTACCATCAGCTTTTGTCCAGTCGTGATGATCGAGTGGATAAGGTTCCCTGTACACCAGTTGCATAGTGCTCCTGGCAGTTTGGGTTCGAGTCACTTCTGGGGTGTGAGTTTTCAGTTGCATATATGCTTGGGGACCATTCAGGCTTGTTCACACACACACACACACACACACACACACACAAACACACACACACACACACACACACACACACATATATATATATATATATATATATATATATATATATATATATATATATATATATATATATATATATATATATATATATATATATATATATATATATATATATATATATATATATATAAATATATATATATATATATATATATATATATATATATATATATATATATATATATATATATATATATATATATATATTGTGACGATAATCTCCTTCAAGAGATTGAGCCTGCTCTTCCCTCCCAAGTTCGTCGCTATATAAATCCATATAAAACTAATATGGAAGAAATATCCAACAAATACACCACCAAGGTTTGCCAGAGCGCAAATGTATGCAGCCAGGAACACCTGCTCCACCTCGAACCACCAAACTACCTGTCTGTCGCCTGCTCATCGCTGATTGGCTGCGTGTCCAGTTGCACCTGCCCTCCACCCGCCACACTACCTGATGTCTGGGGCCACACGACCTACCGATCTCAGAATATCCAGTGCTTTCAACAAGTTAACACGTCTCGTTGGTAGACTAAGCTGTGGCTTACGTGTACTAAGAGAGGTGGCAGCTTAAAGCCAATATTCCTGCATCCATATTTACATTGTTTGTTATACACTTGTTATTACTCACTTGTCTTAACGTAACTTTTCATTTTGTCATTTGATTATTCTTATTATTTTGATTGATTGATTTTATGATACGAATTTTATGTCCATTTTATTCATGTTTTGCTTTTCTAACGTAATTAAAATCTCATTGTTATATTTACTTGTGTTTTGTGTGTCTTCCCATTACCTTACTACAGACGAAGTTCCAGATTTTCTCTTTTTGTTTCTATATGTGACGAGGCCATACCCCTAGCTTTTGAAACAGCCGAACACCAACGCGTTACCGTCACAATATATATATATATATATATATATATATATTTTAAACCTAGAAGGGGATATATATATATATATATATATATATATATATATATATATATATATATATATATATATATATATATATATATATATATATATATATATATATATATATATATATATGCAACAATGATCACAAAAACACTGATCCAAGTATGCAGAATAACCACATATGAAAAATAGAAAATGCTTAACGCGTTTTCGGCTAATTCGCCTTCATCAGAGCAAAGTAGAATCTATTCTACTTTGTAGAATCAAAGTAGAATTGATTCTACTTTGCTCTGATGAAGGCGAATTAGCCGAAAACGCGTTAAGCATTTTCTATTTTTCATATGTGGTTATTCTGCATATATATATATATATATATATATATATATATATATATATATATATATATATATATATATATATATATATATATATATATATATATATATATATATATATTATTAAATATGACCGAAAAAGTAAGATTAATAATTCTAATACGAATTTTCTCAATCTTTCGTACATTTCTTTTCACTGTTGGAGGTAAATCAAAAATCAATTCTCCAGAATTCATTTTTATTTCTAGTCTGACGCGACACGAGCGCGTTTCGTAAAACTTATTTCATTTTCAAAGACTTTAATTTACAAATACACAACTGAATAGAACTTACGCATCTCCGATATTATATCTACATTTGAGTGAGGTGGATGGGGTGAGGTGGCATTAATAGGGTATTAATTTCATCAACACAAGACAGAACAAGAGGTGGCATTAATAGGGTATTAATTTCATCAACACAAGACAGAACACGAAACAATGGGTATTGAATAGAAGTGTTTGTAGAAAGCCTATTGGTCCATATTTCTTGATGCTTCTATATTGGAGCGAAGTCTTGAGGTGGGTAGAATATAGTTGTGCATTAATTGGCTGTTGATTGCTGGTGTTGACTCTTGATGTGTAGTGCCTCGCAAACGTCAAGCCGCCTGCTATCGCTGTATCTATCGATGATTTCTGTGTTGTTTACTAGGATTTCTCTGGCGATGGTTTGGTTGTGGGAAGTGATTATATGTTCCTTAATGGAGCCCTGTTGCTTATGCATCGTTAAACGCCTAGAAAGAGAAGTTGTTGTCTTGCCTATATACTGGTTTTTTTGGAGCTTACAGTCCCCAAGAGGGCATTTGAAGGCATAGACGACGTTAGTCTCTTTTAAAGCGTTCTGTTTTGTGTCTGGAGAGTTTCTCATGAGTAGGCTGGCCGTTTTTCTGGTTTTATAGTAAATCGTCAGTTGTATCCTCTGATTTTTGTCTGTAGGGATAACGTTTCTATTATCAATATCTTTCAGGACCCTTTCCTCCGTTTTATGAGCTGTGGAAAAGAAGTTCCTGTAAAATAGTCTAATAGGGGGTAAAGGTGTTGTGTTAGTTGTCTCTTCAGAGGTTGCATGGCGTTTCACTTTCCTTCTTATGATGTCTTCGACGAAACCATTGGAGAAGCCGTTGTTGACTAGGACCTGCCTTACCCTACAGAGTTCCTCGTCGTCTTGCTTCCATTCTGAGCTGTGGCTGAGAGCACTGTCGACATACGCGTTAACAACACTCCTCTTGTACTTGTCTGGGCAGTCGCTATTGGCATTTAGGCACATTCCTATGTTCGATTTTTTATTTACCTCCAACAGTGAAATGAAATGTATGAAAGATTGAGAAAATTCGTGTTAGAATTATTAATCTTACTTTTTCGGTCATATTTAATAATATATGTCTACAGGAAAGACTGCTACCAAAATATACAAATATATATATATATATATATATATATATATATATATATATATATATATATATATATATATATATATATATATATATATATATATATATATATATATATATATATATATATATATATATATATATGCGAACAAGCCTGAATGGTCCCCAGGACAACATGCAACTGAAAACTCACACCCCAGAAGTGACTCGAACCCATACTCCCAGGAGCAACGCAACTGGTATGTACAAGACGCCTTAATCCACTTGACCATCACGACCGGACAAAATGAGGTGATAGCTGAGGCTATTTGAACCACCCCACCGCCGGCACTCGGATAGTAATCTTGGGCATAGCATTTTACCAAATCACCTCATTCTTTGGAGCACACGTGAGGAACACAAATGCGAACAAGCCTGAATGGTCCCCAGGACAACATGCAACTGAAAACTCACACCCCAGAAGTGACTCGAACCCATACTCCCAGGAGCAACGCAACTGGTATGTACAAGACGCCTTAATCCACTTGACCATCACGACCGGACAAAATGAGGTGATAGCCGAGGCTATTTGAACCACCCCACCGCCGGCACTCGGATAGTAATCTTGGGCGTAGCATTTTACCAAATCACCTCATTCTTTGGGGCACACGTGAGGAACACAAATGCGAACAAGCCTGAATGGTCCCCAGGACAACATGCAACTGAAAACTCACCCCAGAAGTGACTCGAACCCATACTCCCAGGAGCAACGCAACTGGTATGTACAAGACGCCTTAATCCACTTGACCATCATGACCGGACAAAATGAGGTGATAGCCGAGGCTATTTGAACCACCCCACCGCCGGCACTCGGATAGTAATCTTGGGCGTAGCATTTTACCAAATCACCTCATTCTTTGGGGCACACGTGAGGAACACAAATGCGAACAAGCCTGAATGGTCCCCAGGACAACATGCAACTGAAAACTCACACCCCAGAAGTGACTCGAACCCATACTCCCAGGAGCAACGCAACTGGTATGTACAAGACGCCTTAATCCACTTGACCATCATGACCGGACAAAATGAGGTGATAGCCGAGGCTATTTGAACCACCCCACTGCCGGCACTCGAATAGTAATCTTGGGCATAGCATTTTACCAAATCACCTCATTCTTTGGGGCACACGTGAGGAACACAAATGCGAACAAGCCTGAATGGACCCCAGGACAACATGCAACCGAAAACTCACACCCCAGAAGTGACTCGAACCCATACTCCCAGGAGCAACGCAACTGGTATGTACAAGACGCCTTAATCCACTTGACCATCACGACCGGACAAAATGAGGTGATAGCCGAGGCTATTTGAACCACCCCACCGCCGGCACTCGGATAGTAATCTTGGGCATAGCATTTTACCAAATCACCTCATTCTTTGGGGCACACGTGAGGAACACAAATGCGAACAAGCCTGAATGGTCCCCAGGACAACATGCAACTGAAAACTCACACCCCAGAAGTGACTCGAACCCATACTCCCAGGAGCAACGCAACTGGTATGTACAAGACGCCTTAATCTACTTGACCATCACGACAAGACAAAATGAGGTGATAGCCGAGGCTATTTGAACCACCCCACCGCCGGCACTTGGATAGTAATCATGGGCATAGCATTTTACCAAATCACCTCATTCTTTGGGGCACACGTGAGGAACACAATTGCGAACAAGCCTGAATGGTCCCCAGTACAACATGCAACTGAAAACTCACACCCCAGAAGTGACTCGAACCAATACTCCCAGGAGCAACGCAACTGGTATGTACAAGACGCCTTAATCCACTTGACCATCACGACTGGACAAAATGAGGTGATAGCCGAGGCTATTTGAACCACCCCACCGCCGGCACTCGGATAGTAATCTTGGGCATAGCATTTTACCAAATCACCTCATTCTTTGGGGCACACGTGAGGAACACAAATGCGAACAAGCCTGAATGGTCCCCAGGACTACATGCAACTGAAAACTCACACCCCAGAAGTGACTCGAACACATACTCCCAGGAGCAACGCAACTGGTATGTACAAGACGCCTTAATCCACTTGACCATCATGACCGGACAAAATGAGGTGATAGCCGAGGCTATTTGAACCACCCCACTGCCGGCACTCGGATAGTAATCTTGGGCATAGCATTTTACCAAATCACCTCATTCTTTGGGGCACATGTGAGGAACACAAATGCGAACAAGCCTAAATGGTCCCCAGGACAACATGCAACTGAAAACTCACACCCCAGAAGTGACTCGAACCCATACTCCCAGGAGCAACGCAACTGGTATGTACAAGACGCCTTAATCCACTTGACCATCACGACCGGACAAAATGAGGTGATAGCCGAGGCTATTTGAACTACCCCACCGCCGGCACTTGGATAGTAATCTTGGGCATAGCATTTTACCAAATCACCTCATTCTTTGGGGCACACGTGAGGAACACAAATGCGAACAAGCCTGAATGGTCCCCAGGATAACATGCAACTGAAAACTCACACCCCAGAAGTGACTCGAACCCATACTCCCAGGAGCAACGCAACTGGTATGTACAAGACGCCTTAATCCACTTGACCATCACGACCGGACAAAATGAGGTGATAGCCGAGGCTATTTGAACCACCCCACCGCCGGCACTCGGATAGTAATCTTGGGCATAGCATTTTACCAAATCACCTCATTCTTTGGGGCACACATGAGGAACACAAATGCGAACAAGCCTGAATGGTCCCCAGGACAACATGCAACTGAAAACTCACACCTCAGAAGTGACTTGAACCCATACTCCCAGGAGCATCGCAACTGGTATGTACAAGAAGCCTTAATCCACTTGACCGTCACGACCGGACAAAATGAGGTGATAGCCGAGGCTATTTGAACCACCCCACCGCCGGCACTTGGATAGTAATCTTGGGCATAGCATTTTACCAAATCACCTCATTCTTTGGGGCACACGTGAGGAACACAAATGCGAACAAGCCTGAATGGTCCCCAGGACAACATGCAACTGAAAACTCACACCCCAGAAGTGACTCGAACCCATACTCCCAGGAGCAACGCAACTGGTATGTACAAGACGCCTTAATCCACTTGACCATCACGACCGGACAAAATGAGATGATAGCCGAGGCTATTTGAACCACCCCACCGCCGGCACTTGGATAGTAATCTTGGGCATAGCATTTTACCAAATCACCTCATTCTTTGGGGCACACGTGAGGAACACAAATGCGAACAAGCCTGAATGGTCCCCAGGACAACATGCAACTGAAAACTCACACCCCAGAAGTGACTCGAACCCATACTCCCAGGAGCAATGCAACTGGTATGTACAAGACGCCTTAATCCACTTGACCATCACGACCGGACAAAATGAGGTGATAGCCGAGGCTATTTGAACCACCCCACCGCCGGCACTCGGATAGTAATCTTGGGCATAGGTTTTTACCAAATCACCTCATTCTTTGGGGCACACATGAGGAACACAAATGCGAACAAGCCTGAATGGTCCCCAGGACAACATGCAACTGAAAACTCACACCCCAGAAGTGACTCGAACCCATACTCCCAGGAGCATCGCAACTGGTATGTACAAGACGCCTTAATCCACTTGACCGTCACGACCGGACAAAATGAGGTGATAGCCGAGGCTATTTGAACCACCCCACCGCCGGCACTTGGATAGTAATCTTAGGCATAGCATTTTACCAAATCACCTCATTCTTTGGGGCACACGTGAGGAACACAAATGCAAACAAGCCTGAATGGTCCACAGGACAACATGCAACTGAAAACTCACACCCCAGAAGTGACTCGAACCCATACTCCCAGGAGCAACGCAACTGGTATGTACAAGACGCCTTACCCAGCAAACACAAATCATCTACACAACGTTCGCCTATCTCTTGCCATAGGTGTGGGAATGATTTGCATTGAGAATGGTGCAGGAGAGCCTTTGAGAAACTTTTACTCAAAAAATCCAAACACAAAGGTTTAATTATAAATTGTTTTTCTACAATTATTTTCTTCCAAATTTAAAACAAATAGTTTTTACATGTTTAAATATAAAATTTATGGTGTTTTTTTGTAAAATTCATTAATAAATTGTGAATGATATATATTGGCTGAGTGAAACCTTTATAATCCATTTAGTTATAATTTGAACAGAAAAAAGTATTTTTCCAAATTTTCTAAAAATTGCTCTTTTTAACACAATTTGACTCCTTATACATTCCACTAAACACTATATCATGTTTAAATATATAATTTATGTATTATTCTCTAAAATAATTTATATAAATTATATAAGTTGCTGGAAAGTGGTGTTAAGGATTTTGAAAACATTTTGTTGTGTTAATATGTTCTTATTAACTATGTCTCAAGTTCACAGTTTATCAAACAAGAATATTAACATTCGTCAACTCTTAAAATCTTATATGTTATCTTGCTGGTGCAAAAAAGGGTGAATCTTTAGGAACAGCTATAGTATCTATATATCACAAATGGTGTTTTCCCTAACTCAAACAATGTAGGGTTTATTATTCTACACATATTTCTAATGACTCTTAGATGTTTACATTCTCTGAAGTATAATTGTGAAGGCTGTGTCCATCACTCTCAACACAGATTCTTAAACTCGTCTCTGCAGGTTCAACTATATAATTAGTTTCCATTTTGAATTTCCATGGACATTTGTATCCAAAATGAAACCAATGTGGTTTCCTTCAGCGCCTTCAGCCAGCACATTTGCTCATTCATTTCCACAGATTCCAACAAGGTAGGGGATTTACAGAAATTTGTATATTCATATTGTTATATATTAAAAATATGAATGCAGTTCAATATGATTAGACAAATACATGAGTTTATGATAAATTCGTTTTCTGTGATATACCATTGATATGCTCTTTTTTTCTTTAAACGGCAGACTAAACTAAAGTGCTCACATCAACAGATTTGATGTATAAATGGTCAACGCTCAACAGAGTTAGTATAAATGTATTAGTATAAATCTTACTTGTCTCATTGTTAATTCACATTCAATGTCAACTTGTGGTTTTGATGTGGCACGTTTGGCCAAGACACCCCACCCCATTATGCACCCCATACCCATCTTGTGGGCGGTTGTGGAAAGGGTTACAGAGGCACATAATGGGCTCAGGGACTGAACCCCACAATTCATTTAGCTAAGCAAGTTACAATCTTGATGAGCTAGTTACAAAATTCAATATAAGTCATCACATCAACAATGGGTTCGAGATCGACCTCAAGTACAGGTTCTAAATTAAGCAACTGACATATGTGGAGAGCTAGTATCAAAATTTATATGTTTGTCCTGCACACCGTCCCCCATCCAGTGGGCAGCGGTGGATAGGTTACAATCACTTAGTTGTTATCTACAGTTAGCAAACTGGGGATATTTGGCTAAAATTTCTGGTAGCAGATCATTTTGAATGAAATATTGACACATCGCTGGAACATTGGTTATAGAATTGTCTCTAAATTCATGTATCTTTTCGCACTCCATCACATAGTGACGGAGGGTGTGCGAATAATTTTGTTGACACAGTTTACATTTGGTCAGGTCTACATCAGCAGATAATGAGAATTCCCAGAGATACTTGTAACCGAGTCTAAGCCGAGCAGTAGTAACATCTAGAAGTCTGCTGATTTTATTGGATGATCCATAGATGTGTGGCTCCTCTTGTATGATATGTATGATAGATGGAATTACTAGTTCCAGTTTCTAGGCAGGCGATGAGTACTCACAATAACCTTAATTAAGCGTCAAAACAAAAATGTGTATACTCTTTTTACTCTCCTGACCTTAGTTCTCGAGCTATGTATTTCATTTTGGTACCAACGTGTTCGCAATAACATTCTCTAGAAGAAAATCAGCAAAAACGGTCACCAAAAGTTATATGAATACCAGCACCCAATAAATACCTACGTAGATGACTCGCCGTGAGTGCCCAAGAGCAACAAAATGTTTTTACTCTTGGGATTGTTATCACTTCCACACTTGTCCTACAGCGTTAATTTTGGTATCAATGTACTCGCAATGAAATTCCCAACACGGTGATATGAATATAAACGTAGAATAATGGTCGCTGCCCACCCGCAAGAGTGTGGGAAGTGGCGGAACTGTTACCCAGTATTGGTGACAAGACGACACATGGGCGATACAGTGCTTTGAAAGTTTATAATTATATCACTGTCCTGACATTATTATTGTATGTACGTCATTCATTTTTGTGCCAATGTTTTCGCAATAGAATGTTCTATGAGCCCGTAGGTAAAAAAGAGCAACAAAGCGTAAGATAGAATAGCACCATATATAAAACAACGCTGGTACATATCAGTGAGCGTCAAACACACACGAAATGTGTGTGTTTGATGGTGGTCAAACGATGTTTGATGTGTTTGATCAGGTGATGTCCTGATCCGCATAATTAAAGTATGAATTATGTTGAGAAAAAATAAGAAAAAAGGGAAAAAACAGGGGTGGGAGAAACATGACAGAAAAAGAGTAAAAATACAATTTGGTCAACAAAACAGCATTGTTTAAAATAAAAGATATGGATTGACATTTTGGGGGTTAGGTTGGTAGGTTACATTGAGTTAATTAGGTAGTACTTAGTGTTTATCTGTTATAGATAGGAGCTGCCTGGTATGGGCCAATAGGCCTTCTGCAGTTACCTTTGTTTTTATGTTTTTGCCCTGTAACCTAAATGGTTAGAGAGGCACATATATGGGCTTAGGGACTGAACCCCACACTACATTTAGCTAAGCTGGTTACAATCTTGATGATATAGTTACAAAATTCTGTATAAGTCGTCACATTATCAATGGGTTCGAGATCAACCACAATTTCCTGAATAGATATAACAAAGGGGATATTAATAGGGTATTAAAATTGTCAACACAAGATAGAACACGAAACAATGGGTATAAATTGGATAAGTTTAGATTTAGGAAAGACTTGGGTAAATACAGGTAAATAAATACAAATTTATAAATAAATCTATAAATCCAACATTATGTTTGTAAATCAACTATGTATGTATGAAAAAAAATGACTAATACGTTCGGCGAATGACTTTGACTTCAACTTCACTTTGACTTCGTTCATGTCATCGTATTTTCCGTAATATATAAAGGTTATGACAATGCAATTATATTATTGTGTGCAAATAAGTTTGAAATTTCATGTACCCTAAAAATATTAAAATAAAGAATAAGAATAATTAAATAATTGTTGTAGTAAATTGTCACACGTTCATCATACGCAAACGAACACACAGTTTGGAGCGTCAGTACAAGACCGCCGCCATTTTAAAACACGGCTTCGAATGTAAGTAATGTTTTTCTCGTACTAACACTGTGTTATACAATAGATTTGGTCTTGAATTCACAAATTTAGTTGTTACATCTGACAGAGTATGTTAGACGGTGTAATGCTGGTCCATGTTAACGTATTTGTGGGCTTGGTTGGTTTAAATGTGGAGGCGAGGCCTGGCAGTGCTGGTGTATGTGGAGGCGAGGCGAGGCCTGGCAGTGCTGGTGTATGTGGAGGCGAGGCCTGGCTGTGCTAGTGTGTATGTGGAGGCGAGGCCTGGCTGTGCTAGTGTGTATGTGGAGGCGAGGCATGTACAACACTCCCCAATAGGAAGAAAACCCACTGGGTTCTAGGCTAGGTTAGGCTTATCTGTAATAATTGAATTAAGCCTAGCAAAGCCTAGAACCTAGTTCAGTAATTTAAAAAATGTTGTAACTTGAAAAATGCCATTCAATACATTACACAATTTAAATATTTTCAGGCAATCAACACAACCCTCATGTTGGCTAACCCTCTCTCATGTTGGTCAATAATTTAATTATTTTTTTATGGAGTAATCTTTGCTGTTGAAATGTAGTCTTTTTGAGACTACATTTCAAATGTAGTATGTGTGGAGGCGTGTATGTTAGGTATTACCTAATATACACGGTGTAATATATCTATCTGTGTGAAATAGATTAAATCCATTTATTTGATATTCAGCTAATAGTTCTGTATTTTCTACATTCATCCATGTTTTGGTAAGTGCAATAATATGTATTGTTTCATTGCAGATTAGAGATTCAAGATAGTTCTAGATTTCCGAAGTACTGAAACGCGCGCCATACAGGCTTGGTGGATCTAGGTGCAAGGTAAAATTATTTACATTTACTTTTGTATTTATGTTTTGTATTTATATGCATATATGCATTTATATGCATTATTCTATAGAATAATAGATCTCGTAATAATTTTGCAAAAATAGTGGCATTTACTATTTTTAAAAGATTATTAAAAAATTTACTGATATGGTGCATTCGGAAGGGCGAAGAGGGAGAACGGCCTGTTGACATAGCTCGGGTGCAGGGGGGGGGGGGGTTGTGTAAAAGCCTGGTTTGTGCCTCGGAGAGGCTATGGGATCCAGTAAGTTCAGTAGAACTTCGGTTTCAACCCTTTTACCCTGTTGTAGCTCAGTCGATTAAGGCAGTGTCTGGGATGCTCCCGGACGCAGGTTCGAATCCTCGTCACGGCCCTTGTGGATTTGTTCATTTGATGCATCACGTTATTGTGATCTGTGTGTGTAATTCTTCACTTGCTACAGCAACAGGAATGTGTGTGTATGTATTTGTGTTGTTGAATATGACCGAAAGTGTAAGATTAATGATTCTAACACAAATCGTCTGAATATTTGTTTTTCTTCACTGTCGAGAGTAGTTAAAAAAATTTACTCGAGTTTATTTTCACACTTTATTTATGGTCCTTAAGTCCCTCTCCTTAATGCTGCTGCTGTTTCTCGCATCTTTGCATCGCTTGTATGTTTGGGGGTTTGGCCTCTTGCTATATATTGATTCCATTTGTGTGTGTTTGGGTCTCAGGCCCTCTCGCAATTTCTGTTGAACAAACCCCTTTTCCTAGTTCTGCATCTCTCCTTTGGTACAAATTTTGTTGTGCTTTTATCATATATTTCACAAAACTTGACATACTTTTCATTTACTTCATGTCCTATCAGCAAGTGTTTGTCAAATTCTTTAAGGAAAGTTTATCATCCTGATTGCAGATCTCTAGCGATATTATGTCAACTTCTTGTGGATTCGCAATCATTATTTAATTTACCTTTAGGTGTTCTTTCACCAGCACAGCAACACTGTACCTCTCCCAACCAGTTTAAGATAAAAACTAAGTACTAACTAATTAACTCAATGTAACCTACCTTACCCCCAAAATGACAACCCATGTCTTCTATTTTAAACAATGCTGTTTTGTTGACCAAATTGTATTTTTGTTTTTTTCTGCAATGTTTCCCCCCCCCCACCACTCTACCACCACATTGAGTTTAGTAGCTCTGTGCACGTCAGGTGCTGTTTAATATACAGACCTACTCCTCCATTTGACCTAGTTTCTCTATCACATCTATATCACTTTGTGCTTTAGCCCTGGTGGAGCTTGGTCCACCAGGCTGTTGTTTGGAGTGGCCCGCAGATCCACATACAGTCTGCATATGATATACAGTCTGTTGATCAATTAAACTACAGTAGTTAGTTTTTATCATCCGAATGCACCAATATGTGTTCATTCTTCCCAGATGAAGGAACTAGGTAATATTCATCATCTGAATGCACCATCTGATGCTTTAACACACTCATGATACACGAGAGGTTTAAAAAACTTTTAAAACTTTTAAAACTTTTTGACCTATGTATTTAAAAGCAATTCTAAAGTTAAAAAGTGTAGCATAGGCCCCTCGCAGAATGTTCTTAATATGATCCTCAGGTTATAGTTTTCTATCTAAAACCACCCCTAGATCTCTTTCTTGATCAGAATTCTTTATAGATCTCAGTGGCTCGATCATAGAAACTGCTCTAAATCCTTGTTGGCCTGGATTGTGGAGGTCATTGGTCTCTATAAAACTAGTAATCTGACTCCTGATCACTCTCAAATAATTTTATTATGTGGGATGTTAGTGCAACTGGTCTATAATTCTTTGCCAATGCTTGTGTTGTGTTGTGTTGTTTTGGTAGTGATGTGCAATGTGTTGTTTTGGTAGTGATTCGTCCAGTTCTGGTAGTAGTGCGGTTGTTGTGTAGTGTAGTACTTGTGTGCTTGTTAATGACTTGTATTCCAGTCTTGTGGGTATCTCCTTTCCCCTACGGGCCAACTGCTTTGTTCTTACCTAGCATTTTGCTTTGTTTGGGTATGAATGTTTGTGTGCCGTATATTTTGCAAAATTTGCCATATATCTCATTATTTACTCCTCTGCCTAGCAACAAGTCTGTCTAATTATACTCATTAACTGTTTTTCAAAGTTCCCCATAGTGTCCTTTATTGAAATCGAGTTCATGAACCGTTTCAATGTTCTTATTTTCTTCTAGATTATATCTTAAAGTATATTTAAATGTTATTGTTATTAAATGTTATTGTGACATTGCATTGCAATTGAGCTATGTTGTTTACCATACCGTTCATTTCGTGAGTATAAGTATAGATGCCACACTTGTGACAGGTAAAACCATGCCTTTTTTGAAAAACAGCACCGTCTGTTGCACGTAAGAGCAACCCACACTATATTATGTTGCGATATTATTTCAATATTTCCGATTGTATTGATAATTTGAATTTTCATAGATTTCAATTTATTTTCATTTCGATTTAATAATTTTGTGTGACATTGCATTGAAATTGAGCTGTGTTGTTTACCATACTGTTCATTTCATGAGTATAGTTTATTTTTTTATTTTTTTCATTTCATTTTTTTAGCTGTTCTTATTTTTCAGTGATGGGAATATCAGATCATTTGATGTTCCCAATTTTCTGATGGAAGCATCAGACCATTATAGAATGCATCGGATGAGGTAGTTTGGAATGGTGGGGAGGACGAGAGGGGGGTATGGTGGGGAAGACGAGGGGACAGAGGAGAGGGTAATGGTGGGGAGGACGAGGGGACTGGGGAGTTGGGGATGGTGGGGACAGGGGAATGCTGGGGAGGACAAAGGGACAGGTGAATGGGAGATGGTGGGGGAGGAAGAAGGACAGGGGAGGGGAAAATGGTAAGGAGGACGATGGGACAGGGAAGTGGGAATAGTGGGGATGATGTGGGGACAGGGAAGTGGGAAGGACGAGAGGACTGTGGAATGGGGAATAGCAAAGTGAATTATAATTATATATATTAATTAATTCTTATAAATTTCCAGAAGCCTGTATCAACACCCACACTAATGCAACTGAAAGAGATGTTGAGACAAGTATTGCTGATATGTTGAAGAACGCCCCAAACAAACTCGGTGGAAACAGATACAAGGTAAAGTTTGCCAATTTGCTGTAGTCTAATTCAATTTCTTTTTAGTAATCTTCGAGAACATTTATGCTATGAATAAGATAAAATAATGTAACTGATTTTGATTTATTTACTATTTATTATTTATTTACCGTTATTAGTATAATAGATCTCGTAATAATTTTGCAAAAATAATGGCATTTACTATTTTAAAAAGCTCGGGTGCAGGGGGGGGGGTTATGTAAAAGCCTGGTTTGTGCCTCGGAGAGGCTATGGGATCCAGTAAGATCGTCCTTCCTTTCCTCCCTAGAATCTGGATGTAGCAGGTGCTCAATTGTCAAAAGTGAAAAATTGGTTTTGTCTTCCGAATGCACCATTTCTGTAAATTTGCTAATAATCTTTTAAAAATAGTAAATGCCATTATTTTTGCAAAATTATTACGAGATCTATTATACTAATAACGGTTTGATAAAATACAGTAGACTGCCTACTGGATAATAGTTCCAGTCCACCTGTAGACAGGGATCTCACATCAGCTTGTATATTATACAAGGATAAGATTTGATAAATTCAGTTATTTGACTGAACACTGGCTCTGTTTAAATCAGAGATTTAAACATACATAGTCTAACCTAGCTCCATAACTAACAGCCATTAGCCATTCATGCACAGCCATCAGCTGGGCCATAGACCGGCAATTTTGCTTTTTTCCCAAGCCGGTCTGTTTTTTTTCGATGCCTCAGTGGCCCATGCACAGGTCCGTTCAAGGGGATTAAATAGCCGTTCTATGGCCCCAGGGTTTGTATTTTATCAAACTCTTATTAGAATAATAGATCTCGTAATAATTTTGCAAAAATAGTGGCATTTACTATTTTAAAAAGCTCGGGTGCAGGGGGGGGGGGTTATGTAAAAGCCTGGTTTGTGCCTCGGAGAGGCTATGGGATCCAGTAAGATCGTCCTTCCTTTCCTCCCTAGAATCTGGATGTAGCAGGTGCTCAATTGTCAAAAGTGAAAAATTGGTTTTGTCTTCCGAATGCACCATTTCTGTAAATTTGCTAATAATCTTTTAAAAATAGTAAATGCCATTATTTTTGCAAAATTATTACGAGATCTATTATACTAATAACGGTTTGATAAAATACAGTAGACTGCCTACTGGATAATAGTTCCAGTCCACCTGTAGACAGGGATCTCACATCAGCTTGTATATTATACAAGGATAAGATTTGATAAATTCAGTTATTTGACTGAACACTGGCTCTGTTTAAATCAGAGATTTAAACATACATAGTCTAACCTAGCTCCATAACTAACAGCCATTAGCCATTCATGCACAGCCATCAGCTGGGCCATAGACCGGCAATTTTGCTTTTTTCCCAAGCCGGTCTGTTTTTTTTCGATGCCTCAGTGGCCCATGCACAGGTCCGTTCAAGGGGATTAAATAGCCGTTCTATGGCCCCAGGGTTTGTATTTTATCAAACTCTTATTAGAATAATAGATCTCGTAATAATTTTGCAAAAATAGTGGCATTTACTATTTTAAAAAGCTCGGGTGCAGGGGGGGGGGGGGGTTATGTAAAAGCCTGGTTTGTGCCTCGGAAAGGCTATGGGATCCAGTAAGATCGTCCTTCCTTTCCTCCCTAGAATCTGGATGTAGCAGGTGCTCAATTGTCAAAAGTGAAAAATTGGTTTTGTCTTCCGAATGCACCATTTCTGTAAATTTGCTAATAATCTTTTAAAAATAGTAAATGCCATTATTTTTGCAAAATTATTACGAGATCTATTATACTAATAACGGTTTGATAAAATACAGTAGACTGCCTACTGGATAATAGTTCCAGTCCACCTGTAGACAGGGATCTCACATCAGCTTGTATATTATACAAGGATAAGATTTGATAAATTCAGTTATTTGACTGAACACTGGCTCTGTTTAAATCAGAGATTTAAACATACATAGTCTAACCTAGCTCCATAACTAACAGCCATTAGCCATTAACCATTCATGCACAGCCATCAGCTGGGCCATAGACCGGCAATTTTGCTTTTTTCCCAAGCCGGTCTGTTTTTTTTCGATGCCTCAGTGGCCCATGCACAGGTCCGTTCAAGGGGATTAAATAGCCGTTCTATGGCCCCAGGGTTTGTATTTTATCAAACTCTTATTAGAATAATAGATCTCGTAATAATTTTGCAAAAATAGTAGCATTTACTATTTTAAAAAGCTCGGGTGCAGGGGGGGGGGGGTTATGTAAAAGCCTGGTTTGTGCCTCGGAGAGGCTATGGGATCCAGTAAGATCGTCCTTCCTGGCATTTTGCTTTGCTTTGGCATTTTGCTTTGTTTGGGTATGAATGTTTGTGTACCTTCATTGTATATTTTGCAAAATTTGCCATATATCTCATTACTCCTCTGCCTAGCAACAAGTCTGTCTAATTATACTCAATAACTATTTTTCAAAGTTCCCCATAGTGTCCTTTATTGAAATAGAGTTCATGAACCGTTTCAATATCCTTATTTTCTTCTAGATTATATCTTAAAGTATATTTAAATGTTATTGTGACATTGCATTGCAATTGAGCTGCGTTGTTAACCATTCTGTTCATTTCATGAGTATATTTTATTTTCTATTTTTTCATATCATTTTTTTTATCTGTTTTTATTTTTCAGTGATGGGAATATCAGATCATTTGATGTTCCCATCAGAAAATTGGGAAAGTCAGATCTTTTGATGTTCCCAATTTTCAGATGGAAGCATCAGACCATCATGGAATGCATGGGATGAGGTAGTTTAGAATGGTGGGGAGGACGACAGGGGGGATGGTGGGGAAGACGAGGGAACAGAGGAGAGGGTAATGGTGGGGAGGACGAGGGGACAGGGGAATGGAGAATGCTGGGGAGGACAAAGGGGACGAGGGGACGGAGGAAGACTGGAGAACAGGGGAACACCTAAATAAAAGCCAACAATGTTATTACTCTGTGGCTTCTTGTCTCCTGACAAAAAGAATTATAATTATATATATTAATTAATTCTTATAACTTTCCAGAAGCCTGTATCAACACCCACACTAATGCAACTGAAAGAGATGTTGAGACAAGTATTGCTGATATGTTGAAGAACGCCCCAAACAAACACGGTGGAAACAGATACAAGGTAAAGTTTGCCAATTTGCTGTAGTCTAATTCAATCTCTTTTTAGTAATCTTTGTGAACATTTATGCTATGAATAAGATAAAATAATGTAATTGATTTTGACTAAATATGTAGATATATTTAATTTTCTGAGCACTAATAATGAAAGAAAACCAAAATAAGAGGTGGCTACTATCTCTAATAATGGGCTGGAATAATACAGGATATAATAATATATATATATATATAAATATATATACATATATTTATATATATATATATTTATTTATATAAATATATATATGATATATATATTCTATTCTATTAGTCTATTCTATTCTATAGTTTTATATGGATTCTTGTTTTAGTTTTTTTCTATAATATGGAAAGGGTTTTTAATTAATAAATTAAATATTATATAATAAAATAATGTATTATTGAAAACAATTAGTAACAAACAATATTTCATTACAGGGTGGTGAAGCAAGAATACATGTGCATCACATAGCAGAGTCGGATATGACGAATAATGAAAACAGCGGAGAGCCTGGTGCATGGCATACCGCTGAATCTTCTCTAATGTCTATATAGAAGAATCTTTGTTTCTGTGTGTATATATGTATATATATCATTAATAAAATATATATATATATATATATATATATATATAACCTATATATATATATATAAT